>NC_057802.1:138760780-138769553 GCF_018294505.1 Triticum aestivum
GGTAAGCCGTCAATTGAGGCGCCTGCTCCGCCTCTTGCCGTGCTTGGGTTGTTGCGTAGAAGGCTCCGTTATGAGCCGGGCCATGACCGGGGGGGCGGGTCGTGGCGTCGGACATTACCTGAGCCGGTCGCAGAGACCATGTGCCGGCTGTAACTCGGGCTCTGGCCTGGACGAGGGGTTGAGTGGATCCTGTCCAGGCTGTAGGAGTACGCCTCTTGCTGTGCTAGCGCCGTCTGCAGGAGTTCCCTGACCCGGCGGGTTTCGATGGCCGCCGGAGAATCGCCGTCAACGGGGAGAGCCGCCAGCCGTGCTGCTGTGGCCACCATGTTCTCTAGCGGTTATCATAATGACCCGGGGGTATTGGCACATACTAAGGCGGGGCAGGGGGCACCTGGGGAGGCCCCATCATTCGTGGCTGAATAAGGGGCCCAGACCCGGGCGCAATGACTCCTGGCGGGTTACTAGACCCTGCACCCGGCGTGTTAAAGAGATTGCGTGGATCGTAGACCGGCGGGAGCCGAGACTGGGCCTTCTGATGCCTCCTTCTCATAACCTCGTTGGCCGTGTTCTGGTCCATCGTGAGTTGGAAGGACTGCGCCTGAATTAGCTGAGTCCGGGCATCGAGGGCCGCCCGCTCCGCAGCCAGCCTGATTCCTTCCGCTGCAAGATCCTCTTTAGCCTTTATCAGATCTAATTTTAACTGTGCCACCTCCGCATCGTGCTGAGCTTGCTCCGCCGGGTCGACCGTGGCGGTTAACAGGGCCGTCATCTTGTCCGTGAGATCCATCAGCACCTGGGCCGGAGAAGGCACCGGGTTTCCCGTTCCAGCAGCGGGGTTCTGAATAGGCTGCGCACCGGCCATAAAAACTCCAACCTGACTTGGCGGCTCAAAAAGGTCCGGAATACTGTCGCCATCGGAACAACCCATGAGCCTGCTATCTTGGAGTTGGTACAACGAGTTTGATTCATCGGTGGCCGACTCGCCGTCAGAGCCGGCGCCCGCCTCATCACGAGACCCGGAAGGATCAGAGGGCCTCCCATGGATGCATCCCACAAAAGCGCGCCTTAAGGCGGGCCGGGCCCGAGCGGGTCGTGCGCGCTGAGCCGTTTCAACGAGATCGGCGCAAAGATCCGGCTCGGGGCCCGGCTCACCAACCTTGCCAATGAAGACATGAATTCCGCCAAAGGGGACCCGGTACCCGTACTCAATTGAGCCGGCATCGGGGCCCCAGTCCCTGTCGTCGATGTAGAGCTTGCCGCGACGACTCTTGGTCATCCGGCCTACGGCGTACCCCTTGAGCCCTTCGAAGCTGCCCTTCAAGAACTCAAATCCACCGTGCGCGAGCCCCACGGTGGGCGCCAACTGTCGTGGAATTGTCACGGCAGATGTCCTTAAGCTAGGACTTAGTCGTGGAGCCATCGCAACTAGGAAGCTTGAAGGGGTTATGCGGGACAAGGAACACGAGGGTTTATACTGGTTCAGCCCCTTATGGTGAAGGTAAAAGCTTACGTCCAGTTTGAGGTGTTATTGATTAGGGTTACGATCGCCAGGGAGCTAAACAGCTATGCCCGGTTCTCGATGAGGTTGGTGTCGCCCTTAAGCCGCTGCCGGGTCCTCCCTTTATATAGGGAGGCTGACGCCCAGCAGCCCTTAGAGTCCCGGCCGGCTCATAAGAGCGTCCGGCTCGGACTCTAAACAATACTTGCCTTACACTACAAGTCTATTATAACAATGATGATAACTACGGGATTTAAGCCATATCCGGGTCTCAGCCCATCTCTGGCCCATTATCTTGAAACTCGGCTCCTGGGCTTCTGGCAACGACCCTACGAGTAACCCGGCCCCTCCTGGCGGGTGACTCTAAGGTCTATATCCTCAACAGTCTGAGTTATGAATGACGTAAGTAGGTGTTCAGGATCACTTCTTGGTCAATGCTAGATGACGTCCGTTCCGTTGCTTCTCTTCTCGCTCTCATTTGCGCAAGTTAGCCACCATATATGCTTTTGCCGCTGCAGCTCCACCTCTTTGCACCATCCGTTCCTACTAGCTTAAATAGTCTTGATCTCGCGGGTGTGAGATTGCTGAGTCCTCGTGACTCACAGATTCTACCAAAACAGTTGCAGGTGCCGACGATGCCAGTGCAGATGATGGCGTCGATCTCAAGTGGGAGTTCGACGAGGAACGTGGTCGTTACTATGTGTCTTTTCCTGATGATCAGTGGTGGAGCCCAGTTGGGACGATCGGGGATCTAGCATTTGGGGTTGTCTTATTTTCATCTGGATTTTGACCGTAGTCGGTCTATATGATTGTATTTTGGATGATGTATGATGATATTCATGTATTGTGTGAAGTGGCGATTGTAAGCCAACTCTTTATCCCATTCTTGTTCATTACATGGGATTGTGTGAAGATGACCCTTCTTGCGACAAAACCACTATGCGGTTATGCCTCTAAGTCGTGCCTCGACACGTGGGAGATATAGCCGCATCGTGGGCGTTACAAGTTGGTAATCAGAGCCATCCCCGACTTAGGAGCCCCCTGCTTGATCGAATCGCTGGCGTTGTTGAGTCTAGAACAAAATGTTTTGAGTCTTAGGATTATATATATCGGAGAGTAGGATTCTTTTTACTCCTCAGTCCCTTCGTCGCTCTGGTGAGGTCTCCTGACGTAGAAGTTTTGACTATTCTCTCCTCAAATTTCACTAATTTTTTTTAGGATCACGCGGGTATCTTGGAATCGTTCCGATGGTTTTGTGACGAGAACATTGTTCTTGGTGCCTCCTGACATTTAGGGGTTGTGGCAGTGTCCCGGGGAGTTGAGCTCCGAGGTGTTGTCGTCACAATTTTATCGTTGCAGTTCTGGAATACCTGAGTTTCGCCGACATCGAAATCTCTTTTATGCAGTTGTTGGTGAGATCACCTCGACGCCACCCAGTACTGGGGCGGGAGTTCGGGAGTATTGCCATAACTGGTATAACGGATGTTTTTCGAAGGTTGAGGTAAACGATTTCCGAAGATTTCTTGGTTATGTGTTGACGGATGGATACAGCTGGATCTAGGGATTGTTAGTTTGGGTGATATATATTTTGTGTCCCCTGTATCCCCTACACCAGATTGCATAACCAGAAAGTTTCGGGAGTTTATAAGTGGGAATTCTAGTAGCCTTAGGATATATTTCCGACAGACGCATGATATGAGATTGGGGTTCGACGTCTAGTGGTCCGCCTTTCCACGGTTGATTTTACAGTGGTCTCGTTGTGTCTTAAAGAGTCCATGGCTTTGCCGACTCGGGGACGCTTCGTATGTCATGTGCACAGCCTTGTACATGATGGTGCTGTACGATTGAGCCCGTGTGGGCCCCACCACGAAAACTTCGGACGAAATATCTATCATATGTTTGTTCCGGCTTATTCTGCAAGCCAATACTTTGTTTTATTTTGTATTGTGGTACTCGAGTTGCTTCGAATTCTTATGTTCACTCCATATCTTTTTCAAGTGGCTTCTCAACTTATGGAAGTGTGATGTTTTACTATGGAATTCATTCGTTCATCGTCGTTCGAATGTTTATTGTGAAGACTATATGTTGCAATTTCTATCTGTTGATTCTACTTATCTATTTGTCTATCAAGATGCTAACGGATGTCACCCTCTTCAGGATGGCTCCGCCAACGCGTCAGAATCCGGATCGCAATGAAGGGAGTCAAGCGAACCCTCCGCCACCACCTCCACCTCCGGAGGCATGGCAGGCTATCATGGCAGCCACCAACGCCAATGCTCAGATGATTCTGCAACTCTTGCAAGAACGTACTCAAGGGCAAGGCAATCAAGGCAATCAAGGTCAAGGCAACAATCAGTTTCACTTTGCCACTCTCAACCAGTTTCTCGCAAATCAGCCCAAGTCTTTCAGCTACTGTGCCGAGGCCACGGATGCCGATGATTGGCTCGTGGACATCAACAAACATTTTGAATGTAGCAATGTCAGGCCTGAGGACTATGTCAAGTTCGCTTCTTTCCAGCTCAAGGACCAAGCTGCTGATTGGTTTCAGCAATACAAAGATTCCAGAGGAGGTCGTGTGATCACTTGGACTGACTTCTGTCGGGACTTCAAAGCGCACCACATTTCACAAAAGTGTTGTTGAGAGCAAGCGTGAGGAGTTCCGCAATCTCAAGCAAGGCAACATGTCTGTGTATCAATACAACATTCAGTTTCAGAAACTTGCTCGCTTCGCTAAACAAGACGTTCCTGATGAAAAGAGCATGATCTATCACTTCAGAGGTGGCCTTAAAGAGGATCTGCAGTTAGCTCTCGTTCTTGTTGAGCCTACTCAGTTTGATCAATTCTACAATATGGCACTGAAGCAAGAGGCTGCTCAGCTCAAGTGTGAGGCTTCTAAGAAGAGAGTCAGAGACGCAGTTCAGTCTTCTTCTTCCTCACTTGTGACAGCTAAGCAACAGAAGTTCTGGTTGCCTCCTCCTGCTCCGTTTCGTCAGCCTTACCAGCAGAAGAACAAAGGTGGCCATGGTTCTTCCAACTCTTCCAACTCTGGCTATCAGAACAAGTCTCAGAATCAAGCTCCAAAGTCCAATGCTCCTTATCACCGTCCACTCTCAGAGGTGACTTGCAACAAATGTCAGCAGAAAGGTCACTATGCTAACAAGTGCTTCAACCAGAGGCGTCTTCCTCCTCCTCCTCCTGTCAGATCTTCCAGCAATGCAGTGGTCAAGCATAATCCAAAGTCTGCGAAGGTGAACATGATGAATGCAGCTCAAGCGGAGGAATCTACTGATGTGATAATGGGTAATCTCTCAGTTAATGATATTCCTGCAAAAGTTCTTTTTGATACCGGTGCATCTCTTTGTTTCATGTCAAGACCGTTTTTTTGCCAAGCATGAATTCACTTGTTCTCATCTGAGTAAACCCATGGATGTCGTTTCTCCGGGTAAACGTTTGAGTTCTAGTATGATGGTTCCGAATGTTTCCATCAAGATGGGCGACTATAAATTCCAGTCTTCTCCAATTGTTCTTGGTGACTCGGATATTGATCTTATTCTCGGGATGGTCTGGCTTTCTAAGCACAAGGCTCAACTTGATTGTGCTGCCAGGGAAATTCAATTGACACACTCTTTTGAGGATGTGATTATTTTTGCCGCTCGTGATGAAACCATTCGGTTTTTCTCTCTCAATGAGAAGGGCGAATTGAATGCCATCTCTCAAATTCCAGTCGTTTGCGAGTATCAAGATGTCTTTCCAGAAGAGCTTCCGGGTATGCCTCCTCATCGGCCAGTTGAGTTCGTTATTGAACTAGAGCCTGGCACTGAACCCGTTTGCAAGCGTCCATACAAGCTTGGACCTAACGAGCTGAAGGAATTGAAGAAACAGCTCGATGGACAAGAGCGTCTGGGTTTGATCAGACCGAGTTCTTCTCCATGGGGTTGTGGTGTTCTTTTTGTCAAGAAGAAGGATGGCACGGACCGACTTTGTGTCGACTACCGTCCATTGAACAAGAAGACAATCAAGAACAAGTATCCACTTCCCAACATCAATGAGCTATTTGAGCAACTCAAGGGTGCAAAAGTATTCTCGAAGCTTGACCTTCGTATGGGTTATCATCAGATTCGCATTCGTGAAGAAGATATTCCCAAGACAGCATTCAGAACGAGCTTTGGTTCTTATGAATATACTGTCGTGTCTTTCGGCCTTGTCAATGCTCCTCCGGTGTTCTCTCGGATGATGAATTTCATCTTCAACCCCTATACCAATGAATTTGTTCTGGTGTATCTCGATGATATCTTGGTCTTCTCCAAGAATAAGCAGGATCATGCCAAACATTTGCGATTGGTGCTCGACAAGCTCAGAGAGTATCAATTCTATGCGAAGTTCTCCAAGTGTGAGTTTTGGCTCGATGAAGTTCTTTTCCTTGGTCACATCATCTCTGCCAAGGGCATCGCTGTTAACCCCGAGAAGGTGTCCGCAGTTGTGGATTGGGAACCTCCTCAAAATGTCAAGCAGCTCCGCAGTTTTCTTGGTCTTGCAAGCTATTGCCGAAGATTCGTTGAGAATTTCTCCAAGATTGCAAAGCCTCTTTCCAACCTCCTACAGAAGCATGTGAAGTATGTCTGGTCTCCTGAGTGTGATGTTGCTTTCAACACTCTCAAAGAGAAACTAGTCACAGCTCCTATCTTGACTCCCCCTGATGAATCCAAGCCGTATGAAGTTTTCTGTGATGCTTCTCTCCAAGGTCTCGGTGCTGTGTTAATGCAAGAGAAGAAAGTTGTGGCCTATACCTCTCGTCAGTTGAAGCCCAACGAGAAGAACTACCCCACTCACGATCTTGAGTTGGCGGCAGTTGTCCATGCCGTGGAGACATCTCTTGTTGGGAAGACAAGTGGACATTTTCACCGATCACAAGAGTCTCAAGTATATCTTCACTCAGCCCAACCTCAACCTCAGGCAGACTCGATGGGTCGAAATGATTCAAGAGTACAATCCGAGTATTGAATATACTCCAGGCAAGGCTAATGTCATTGCAGATGCTTTAAGCAGGAAGGCTTATTGCAACAGCTTAATTCTCAAGCCTTTCCAACCAGATCTTTGTGAAGCTTTCCGCAAGCTGAATCTCCAAGTTGTTCCTCAAGGCTTTCTTGCCAACCTCATAGTCTCTCCTACTTTGGAAGATCAAATTCGTGAGGCACAACTCCTTGATGCCATGGTGAAGAAGGTGAAACGTGGTATCGACAAGGGTCTTTCCAAATACAAGTGCTATCGCTTTGATGACAGAGACACTTTGTTCTTCGAGGACCGGATTGTGGTTCCTAAAGGTGATCTAAGGAAAGTCATAATGAACGAGGCGCACAATTCTCTTCTGTCCATTCATCCTGGAAGTACGAAGATGTATCATGACCTCAAGCAGTCGTATTGGTGGACTCGAATGAAGCGAGAAATTGCTCAATTCGTGAATGAATGTGATGCCTGCCGAAGAGTGAAAGCAGAACACCAACGACCAGCTGGTCTGCTCCAACCTCTTGCGATCCCAGAATGGAAGTTTGATCATATTGAAATGGACTTCGTGACTGGTTTTTCAAAGTCCAAGCGCGGAAATGATGCTATCTTCGTTGTCATCGACAAGCTCTCTAAAGTGGCTCATTTCCTTCCTATCAAAGAATCCATCACAGCAGCTCAGCTGGCAGAGCTCTACACCTCCAGAATTGTCTCCTTGCATGGCATTCCACAATTGATTTCTTCAGATCGTGGAAGCATCTTCACCTCTAAGTTCTGGGACTCCTTCCAGAAGGCCATGGGCACTAACATTCGCTTCAGCACAGCTTTCCATCCTCAAACTAGTGGCCAAGTCGAGCGAGTCAATCAAATTCTGGAAGATATGCTCAGGGCTTGTGTCATTTCCTTTGGCTTGAAATGGGAAGATTGTCTTCCATATGCTGAATTCTCCTACAACAACAGTTTTCAAGCGAGTTCGGGCAAGGCCCCATTCGAGATTCTCTATGGCAGAAAGTGCCGTACCCCTCTCAATTGGTCAGAGACTGGTGAACGCCAACTTCTTGGCAATGACTTAATCACTGAAGCTGAAGAAATGTGTAAAGTCATCCGTGATAATCTCAAAGCCACGCAATCGTGCCAGAAGAGTTACTATGATAGTAAGCATCATGATTTGGCTTTCGAGATCGGAGACCATGTCTACCTCCGCGTCTCTCCAATGAAAGGCACTCGTCGCTTCGGTATTAAAGGGAAGCTTGCCCCTAGATACGTGGGTCCTTTCAAGATCATTGGCAAAAGAGGCGACCTCGCCTATCAACTTGAGCTTCCTTCCAACTTCGCGAACGTGCACGATGTGTTCCACGTGTCACAGCTCCGCAAGTGCTTCAAGACGCCTGAGCGCACTATCAACTTCGAAGAGATTGACCTCCAAGAAGATTTGTCTTATCATGAGCACCCCGTTGCTATTCTTGAAGAAATTGAGCGCAAGACTCGCAACAAGTCTATCAAATTCCTGAAAGTGAAGTGGTCGCACCATTCCGACCGGGAAGCCACCTGGGAACGCGAGGACCATCTCCGTTCCGAATATCCGGAGTTCTTTCAGTCCTAGATCTCGGGACGAGATCCTCTCGTAGTGGTGCAGTGTTGTAACACCCCGCATGTAACTTGCCATATTTGTAACTCCGACTCTTGCCATTTCCGGCTATGTGTTATGATTTTCCCTCCGTTGTCGGGTTTTGTCTTTCCTTTTTTATTTTGTCATGTCATGCATTTTCATATCATGTCATCATGTGCATTTCATTCGCATACGTGTTCGTCTCTTGCATCCGAGCTTTTTCCCCGTTGTCCGTTTTCCAATCCGGCGCTCCTATCTCCTCCGGTGCACCCCCTCTTGTTTTCTTTCGTGTGCGTGTGTCAAACTTTCTTGGAATGGACCGAGGCTTGTCAAGTGGCCTTAATATACCACCCGGAGACTACCAGTCAAGTTTCGTTCCATTCGGAGGTCGTTTGGTACTCCAACGGTTAACCGGGCATCCGCAAAGTTCATTTAAGTGTCCAGCAAAACCCCCCTCCAAAACCATCCCAAAACCCCTCCAAGTCATCTCCATGCGCTAGGTCGTTCGATCACGATCGTGTGGGCGAAAACCGCACCCCATTTGGAGCATCCTAGCTCCCTCTACCTATAAAACTCCATCTCCCTCGAAAAACGGATTCGCAGTCTAACCCTAGCGTCTTCCACCTCGCGCCGCCGGACAACGTCCGCCCGCGCCGGACACGTCC
>NC_057802.1:138770026-138772281 GCF_018294505.1 Triticum aestivum
CCGGCCCCGCCGGCCATCCTCTCCTCTCCGGCCTCCTCCTCCTCCGGCCGCCATCGACCGAGGCCGAGCTCGAGCTCGCGATCCAGATCCGATCGGTAACGAGCGTTGACTTTTCTCGCGACCCCGAGATTCTCTAAGTCCTCAGATTTCATCAGCAAGTGCTCCTGTTCCCGATGCTATAACTTCTTGCATGTAGCTCCGATTCGCGTGTGTAATATGTCAAATTGTTCGCCTCATGATGCTCTTCATTTTGTTCAATTGCACCATGTTCATTAGAGGTCATCTTGATGCCCAAATCTCTGTTGGAAGAGGGCTAGTTGCTGTTATTCTCTGGTTCTTGACAGAACTTGGAGATTTGTCATTTTTGTATCATTTAATATGTGCATCTTTTGAGCATGAGCTCTACATGTGTTTTGAAGTATGCCATGCCATATTTCCAGTGATGTAGTCCATGTATTTTTTTGATCTCTGTGGTGACTAGCACAAGCATGCAAAGTAGGCCTCGTAATATTTCTGATTTCAGGGACTGTGATTTCTCCAAGTCCTTGTCTGCTGTAATTTTGTTGCCATGTAAACTTGATGCTACAGGGAGATCCATGCATATTTTGGGGATGTTCAGTAAGGATGTTTTGTAGCTATAGTTGTAATAGATCCATTACTGCAATTGTTTGCAATTATGGAGTGCCATAGCATGACTCAATCTAGCTCTACTTTTCCTATAAAATATTCCTGGCAGATTCTTAACATCATATTCATTTTTGCCAAGCTTATCGTAGTTGATCCATACATGCTATGCTATTGTTCTTGCCATGGTTAGCCTCATAAACATGCCGTCTTGCTGTAGGTGTGCTTGGTTTGTAGTGCATTGCTCTGTAGCGAGTGCATCAAGCTCACAAAGAGGCCTACATATTAATATTTCTGCCATGCTCTGTTTTCTGTTAAGTCTGAAACCTGATAACGAAACTTGCTATGTTTACTTGCTTGCCACCATATCTTCTGGTCCTTTTTGGCTTATGGTCAGTAAGGGACTTTTGTCATGTGCTTTTAGTAGAACACTACCATGCCTTGTTTGGCTATGTTAAGTTCCTGTAGCATGTTGATTTCGTGCTCTGAACATTGCTACCTGATGCTATTTTCTGCCATGCCCAGTTTTTCACTAAGTCTGTGAACCTGTAATCTTATGATCCCTTTGAGCCTGGGTGGCGGTCCTTATACAAACAGACAGCACTGGGTTCTCGAGGTGCCTCAATCCACCCAGATGTGAGTTTTAGTTGCCACCTTAATTTGAACCATTATTAACAATCTCACATCTGTCGTGAATATCACTCAAACCCAACCACGTC
Source organism: Triticum aestivum (assembly GCF_018294505.1). Lineage (NCBI taxonomy): Eukaryota > Viridiplantae > Streptophyta > Magnoliopsida > Poales > Poaceae > Triticum > Triticum aestivum. Next base: position 138,771,370 of record NC_057802.1, read on the forward strand.
TACGAGCATAGCATGGCAATAATAAAAGCAACGTAGAAGTAACTCCCAAGGGTTTGATAAGAAAAACAGGTAATAGGTACTACCTCAACTACTTCCCAATACCCACAATTTAATTAGATCCTAATCATGCAAATGTTTGAGGAAAACAGATCTAATGCAGTAAAACTGGGTATGAACGGGATATGATCAAAGTGTTACTTGCCTTGCTAATGATCCGCAAAACCTAGCGATTCGAAGTAACAAGCGGCACACTCCGGGTACTCTATCGCAAACAAACAAGCATACAATCAGTACTCATCTAATGCACAGGTAAAACTTGAATGAAAGATCCAACCAGAAAGTTCAACTTAAGAACTCCGGTTTGCAAAAAGAATCAACTCGAAAGAAGCAACGAAAGTCAAACGACAAAAGAAAGAAACTTCGTTTGCTAATCTGGATCTAGGTCAAATTTTACTGTTGCAAAAACTTGTTTGAGTAGGTTAAACGGAAAGAGAATTTCGAGACGAAACTCTAGGCGCTTGAATCGCCTGATTCCGATAAACGAGCGAGAAGTTAAACAGAATCGAAGATTCGATCAGAAATCGAATCTGAGAAAATAACGAGAAAAATCCGACGAAAAAGAAAAACGGACGAACGGTTAAATAACGGACGTTCGTTAACAGAGAAAAACCGACGAACGCGTTCGTTAAAACGAACGGTTCGGTGAATGCTCGTAAAATAATAAAACCGAAAAAAAACCGATCTAGGTTTTTTTTTAAAAACGAAGGGTTCTTTTTAAAAACGAAAACCGGCAACGACGAACGGGTGGCGGCAGTACCTCGTCGGGCGGCTCCGGCGAGGGCTCCGGCGGGCGCGGGCTCGGGCGGCGGGGTGCGGGGCTCGGGGGGGCGCGAGGGGCGGCGAGGGGCGGCG
>NC_057802.1:138772699-138780798 GCF_018294505.1 Triticum aestivum
GGCGGCGGCGACTTGAGAGGAAAGAGAGAGGGGGGGGGTCCGGGGTGGCTTGGGGGAGGGGGTGGCCGAGCGGGAGGCGTGCGGCGGCCGGACTCGGCAAGGGCGGCGGCGCTCCCGTGCGGAGGAAGGAGAGAGGCGCGGGCGGGCCGGCGCTCGGCTGGGCTTCGGCCCAGCGGGCGTCGCGCATTTTTTTAAAGTACTGCGGTAAATAATTCATAGAAAAATAAATAAAAATCAGAAAAATGCAAAATAAATGTTCCCCGTCTAGTTAGAAAATCTAGAATAGGGTGAACATTTTTTTAACACAAAATAAATATTTTGAAAACATGCAATATTTTTAATGCAATAAAATTGCGAATAAAATCCAAATAAATCCAATAAATGATTTTAACATTTTTCCTCCAGTATTTCAATTGCTTTGGAGAAGTCATATTTTCTCCTCTCGTTTATTTTAAAATGAAATATTTTTCCGGAGAAAAAAATAATTAAAACCAAAATCCTCGTCTTATTATTTGATAAAAATCAAATATGAAAATTTAAGAAAAATCCCCAACTCTCTCCGAGGGTCCTTGAGTTGCTTAGGATTTATCGAGGATTTGTCAAAATGCAATAAAACATGATATGCAATGATGATCTATGTATAACATACCAAATTGAAAATTTGGGATGTTACAAACCTACCCCCCTTAAGATGAATCTCGCCCTCAAGATTCGGGTTGGCTAGAAAACAGGTGGGAGTGGTCTTTCCGTAGATCTTCCTCTCGCTCCCAGGTGGCTTCATCTTCTGTGTGGTGACTCCACTGAACTTTGCAAAACTTGATAACCTTGCTGCGGGTAACTCGGCTGGCATACTCGAGAATCTTAACTGGCTTCTCCTCATAAGTCAAATCACTTTCCAACTGAATCGCTTCCAGTGGCACAGTATCTCTCAGTGGTATCTCAGCCATCTCCGCGTGGCACCTTTTCAACTGCGAAACGTGAAATACATCATGTACTCCAGACAATCCTTCGGGCAATTCCAATTTGTAGGCAACTTCTCCCATACGTTCCAACACTCTGTATGGTCCGATAAAACGGGGCGCTAACTTTCCCTTAACTCCAAAGCGCTTCACTCCATGAAGGGGTGATACTCGAAGATACACTCTGTCTCCGACTTCGTGAACGGTCTCCTTTCGTTTAGAATCAGCATAACTCTTCTGCCTGGACTGGGCTACCTTGAGCCTATCGCGAATCAACCTTACTTTCTGTTCAGACTCCTTAATCAAATCTGGTCCAAACAACTGACGGTTTCCAACTTCGTCCCATAACAACGGTGTTCTACACCTCCTTCCGTACAAGGCTTCGAAAGGGGCCATCTTCAAACTGGTTTGATAACTGTTGTTATACGAAAACTCCGCATATGGCAAATTGTCGTCCCAACTAGATCCATAATCTAGTGCACATGCTCTCAACATGTCCTCCAAAATCTGGTTGACTCTTTCGGTCTGTCCATCTGTCTGTGGGTGGAAAGCTGTACTAAATTCCAGCCTGGTTCCCAATGTTTCATGTAACTGCTTCCAAAACTTCGAGGTAAATTGGGTTCCTCTGTCTGATACAATGGTCCTCGGAACTCCATGCAAACATACGATCCTGGTCATGTATATCTTTGCCAACTTAGCACTGGTGTAAGTGGTCTTCACTGGAATGAAATGAGCCACTTTCGTCAAACGGTCGACTACAACCCATATCGAGTCATAGCCTGAACGAGTCCTGGGTAATCCTGTGATAAAATCCATGCCTATTTTATCCCACTTCCATTCGGGTATCGGCAATGGTTGCAGCAATCCTGCTGGCTTCTGATGCTCTGCCTTCACTCTCTGACATACATCACAAACTGCTACATACTCCGCAATATCCTTCTTCATTCTGGTCCACCAGAAAGTATTCTTCAAATCCAAATACATCTTGGTATTCCCTGGGTGAATCGAGTATGGTGAATCATGGGCTTCTTGCAAAATCAACTTCCTGATCTCCGGATCATTTGGCACATATACGCGGTCCTCGAACCATAAGGTATCGTGCTCATCTTCACGAAATCCCTTGACTTTTCCTTTGCTCATCTTCTCCTTTATCTCTTCAATCTCCTTGTCTGTCTTCTGAGCTTCTCTGATCCTTTCCATCAAGGTAGACTGAATCTCCAATGTCGCTAAATAGCCTCTTGGGACTATCTCCAAACATAGCTCTCGAAGGTCCTCGGCTAACTCCTGAGGTAACTCTCCTGTCATGAGGGTGTTGACATGACTCTTGCGGCTCAACGCGTCTGCTACTACGTTAGCCTTTCCAGGGTGATAATGCAATCTCATATCATAATCTTTAATGAGCTCCAACCATCTCCTCTGTCTGAGATTTAACTCCTTCTGCGTGAAAATATACTTCAAACTCTTGTGATCCGTGTACACCTCACAATGGTTTCCGATGAGAAAATTTCTCCACGTCTTCAATGCATGCACCACGGTTGCTAATTCCAAATCATGTGTAGCATAATTCTTCTCATGGGGTTTAAGTTGTCGTGAAGCATACGACACAACTCTTCCTTCCTGCATAAGCACTGCTCCAAGTCCTCGACGAGAAGCGTCGCAATAAACTTCATAATCCTTGCGTTGATCGGGTAGAATCAACACTGGTGAGGTAACCAATCGTTTCTTCAGCTCTTGGAAACTAGCTTCACATTCCTCAGTCCAATTGAATTTGGTGTCCTTCTTCAATAGCTCAGTCATGGGCTTAGCAATCTTTGAGAAATTCTCGATAAATCTCCGGTAGTATCCTGCAAGTCCAAGAAAACTCCGGATTTCTCCAACTATCGTGGGTGATTCCCAACTTGTCACTGTGTCAACCTTGGCAGGGTCTACTGCTATTCCTTCTCCAGAAATAACATGTCCAAGGAATCCAACTTCCTTCAACCAAAACTCACATTTGCTGAACTTGCCATATAATTGATGTTCCCTGAGCTTCTCAAGTACCAATCGTAAATGCTCCTCATGCTCTTCTTCATCCTTGGAAAAGATTAAAATATCATCAATGAACACCACGACGAACTTATCCAAAAACTCCATAAACACTTTGTTCATCAGGTTCATGAAATAGGCAGGTGCGTTAGTCAGACCAAATGACATAACGGTATACTCATACAATCCATATCTGGTGGTAAATGCCGTCTTGGGTATATCCTGCTCTCGAATCTTTAACTGATGGTACCCTGATCGTAGATCGATCTTGGAAAATACTTTAGCTCCTTGTAAGCGGTCAAACAAATCATTGATCATCGGCAGTGGGTACTTGTTTTTGATGGTCACTTCATTCAAACCTCGGTAATCAACAACCATCCTTAGTGATCCATCTTTCTTCTCCACTAGAAGTACTAGTGATCCCCAAGGTGACGAACTTGGGCGAATATAGCCTTTATTCAGTAACTCCTTGATCTGCTTCTTAATTTCTTCCAAATCCTTTGCGGGCATCCTGTACGGTCTCTTAGATATTGGCCCTGTGCCTGGCAAAAGTTCAATCAAAAACTCAATGTCTCTATCTGGTGGCATGCCTGGCAACTCTTCTGGAAATACATCCGGAAAATCCTTCACCACTGGTACTTCCTCCTGTACAACTCCTGATAAGGAATTCACTTGAGTCCTCTTCGGCATATGCCGGGATACATACTTGATCCTTTTTCCTTCCGGGGTGGTAAGCAAAATCGTCTTGCTGGCACAATCGATGTTTCCTCCATACAACGATAGCCAATCCATTCCCAGAATCACATCCAAACCTTGCGATTCCAAGACAATGAGGTCTGAGGGGAAAACATGCCTACCAATGGCCAGTGGTATCTGAAAACATCCTTGGGTGGCCATATACTCTGCTCCTGGTGAGGTTACTAACATAGGGTCTCTGAGAACTTTGGTGGACATCTTAAACTTATTCACGAATTCCCTTGATATGTATGAATGCGATGCACCAGTATCGAAAAGAACAGTTGCAGTAAATGACTTAACCAAAAACTTACCTATTACTGCATCAGGCTGAGCTTCAACCTCCTCCACGCTCACGTGGTTCACATGTCCTTTGTTGAACGGGTTCGGCTTCTTCCCAGAGCTTCCATTGCCATTTCCATTTTGGGCTTCAGGACATTCATTGGCATAATGTCCATTCTTCTGGCATTTAAAACAAGTGACTTGGCTCAGGTCCCTCTTGGTTGGGGTAGATGGGTTGGTGCGGTTCTGTCCGTTTCCTCCTCCATTCCCATTACCATTCTTGGAGCCATTATGGTTGTGCGAACTACCTCCTCCATGGGTATGCTGAAACTGTCCTCCCGGCTTCGGGGTAAATCGTGGCTTCTGCTGGGCTCCAGAATTGTACTTCCCTTGTCCATACTTCCTCTTACGGTTTTCAATCTGCTGTTGCTTCCCTTCAATCATGAGAGCTCTATCTACCAGCTCCTGGTAGTTGTTGAAGGTTGCTACCATCAACTGCATACTCAGTTCATCATTCAGTCCTTCCAAGAATTTCTCTTGCTTGGCATCGTTTGTAGCAACGTCATCTGGTGCATAACGTGCTAACTTACTGAATTCCTCCACATACTGGCCTACGGTGCGTCCTCCTTGGCGTAGGTTACGGAACTCACGCTTCTTCATAGCCATAGCTCCTGCTGAAACATGAGCTGTACGGAAAGCTTGCTGAAACTGGTCCCATGTGACAGTGTCAATAGGGTGCGTGGCTGTATAATTCTCCCACCATGATGCTGCGGGTCCATCAAGCTGATGTGCGGCAATACGCACTCTTTCCGCATCTGTGCATCCTGCAGTGGTCAACTTCCTTCCAACTTTGCGGAGCCAATCATCTGCTACAATCGGCTCGGTGCTACTAGAAAACACCGGCGGGTTTAGCCTTAAGAAACGGGCTAAGTGATCAACAGGTGGTGGTGGCGGTGGGTTGTTGTTGTTGTTGTTGTTGTTGTTGTTGTTGTTGTTGTTGTTGTTGCCTTGGTTCTGCACTAACACTTGCATCAGGGCATTCTGTTGCTGAATCAACTGGGTGATCTCTGGCGGGAAAACAAATCCGGTGTCGCGTCTCGGAGGCATCTGATAGGTTTAGAAAAGATGAGAGTTAAGAATAGAATGAGGTCTAGAGAGGAAACACTACCCATATGCTCATGAGACAAATTCAATCAATATCACTCAATCAATTCAAACAAAGCAAAACAATCGATCTAACTAGCGTTACAAAGTGCTTGAACTATACTATTAAATGGGGGAAAACTACTACTGATATGGTGGTCTACTAGAAATTCTGATCCGTTGAAGAATCCATGATGTCTGCTCCAGCTTCATCAATCCAGTCGTCTTCACTTGGTTCCGAGTCGGTGTCGTCGATGATGATGTAGTTATCCGGACAAGTGCATTCGTCGACTTCTGCTTTTGGCACTGGATTTCCCACGAATACTCCAATCTTCTTCTCCAGGTCGTCAATCTTCCCTACTAGTGCGTTGATTTCCTCCAAATAATCTTCGCGTGTAGCCTTGAGTTCTTCTTGGAGCTCCTTGATCTTCGTTAATGCCTTCTTCAGTTCTTCCTTGTCCGTGCACATCTGGTTCTCCTGGCGACGAATATGTTGGTTCTGCTCTTGGATGAAAGCTGCAATTGATCCATCCTTCTTGGTCTTGATCATCTCCCATTGCGCGTCTCAACGTCCACAAATCTGATAAATTGTATCCTTAAGCTCCTGGTGGTAGACTTCTCCAATGCGTCCCATGGCGATATGTGCGGCCATGCTCTTCCCTAAACTCCAAGTTGATGCTTCGAATACCAATCTCATGGGTTCCGTAATTGGCACAAACGTCCTTCCTGGAATGATAACTTGAATCTTCCAGCTCTCCTCTTCAGGTAATGTGGTGTTGTAGGTTCCGGTGATGCTTGGTATTCCTATGTTCAAGTACTTGGTGACTTCCTTCAAGTGTCGACCAAAAGGCGTGTCTTCATCTGGTTGCATGAACTTGCTCCTTGCATTCGCCATTCCTAAAAGAGTAGAAAGTGGAGAGGGGTCAGAAATGAGAAGAGAGAAGCTTTCTAGGGCTTAAGCTTAGTGGTCGTGTCCTACAGTCAGCGTGTGCTCTGATACCAACTTTGTAGCGACCAGACCTCAAATGGTCTGTGCTGCTGTGCACCAGTGTCATCCCTGGATCAGTAATGCTGACACACATAGTACAAATGGAGGATTTATAACAGAGTAGCAATCACACACTTATTACATCGAATATCTCCGAAGAGATTAAGTATGATAAACATGGCTTAAGGCCATCTAACAACGATAACAGCGGAAGACTTGGAAGATAAGTGAGTCCATCACTCCAGCGGCATCACTGAGTATAAGACCACGACCTAAGGCACCTTACTCATCGTCTGAAAAGTCTGCAACATGAAACGTTGCAGCCCGAAAACGGGTCAGCACATAGAATATGCTGGCTAAGTAACACATAGAGAGCAATTAACAATAATAATGCTATACTATATGCATATATGGCTGGTGGAAAGCTCTATGGTTACAGTTTTGCGAAAAGCCAATTTTATCCTACTGTAAAGGAATAAATTTTATTTAACTATCATGGTGGTTGTGAAACATTGAGAAGGTACCTCCAACTCAATCCCAATTAAGTGTCATCATTAACCCAACAAAATTAATTATAAGTAACATGGTGATGAGATTCAAATGATAATCCAGGTACTAGATACTCAAGTTGTCCATAACCGGGGAGACGGCTAACCATGATTAGTTTGTACACTCTGCAGAGGTTTGCGCACTTTTCCCCACAAGACTCGATCGCCTCCGCTTGATTCTCGCACTACATGATGTTTGAGAAACGGATGACCGAGACACAACCTTTCAGAAACAATCACTCTTTACTCTGGATGGAATGGTACACCTACTTTCCCCTACATCTGCTAGTCCACCTCTTCAAGAGATCTTGTAACCTACTCAACTATGCTAGAGCCCATAATAGCTTGTGGCTGCACACGGAAGTTTCTAGCATGAATAATCTTATGATCCCTTTGAGCCTGGGTGGCGGTCCTTATACAAACAGACAGCACTGGGTTCTCGAGGTGCCTCAATCCACCCAGATGTGAGTTTTAGTTGCCACCTTAATTTGAACCATTATTAACAATCTCACATCTGTCGTGAATATCACTCAAACCCAACCACGTCTACGAGCATAGCATGGCAATAATAAAAGCAACGTAGAAGTAACTCCCAAGGGTTTGATAAGAAAAACAGGTAATAGGTACTACCTCAACTACTTCCCAATACCCACAATTTAATTAGATCCTAATCATGCAAATGTTTGAGGAAAACAGATCTAATGCAGTAAAACTGGGTATGAACGGGATATGATCAAAGTGTTACTTGCCTTGCTGATGATCCGCAAAACCTAGCGATTCGAAGTAACAAGCGGCACACTCCGGGTACTCTATCGCAAACAAACAAGCATACAATCAGTACTCATCTAATGCACAGGTAAAACTCGAATGAAAGATCCAACCAGAAAGTTCAACTTAAGAACTCCGGTTTGCAAAAAGAATCAACTCGAAAGAAGCAACGAAAGTCAAATGACGAAAGAAAGAAACTTCGTTTGCTAATGTGGATCTACGTCAAATTTTACTGTTGCAAAAACTTGTTTGAGTAGGTTAAACGGAAAGAGAATTTCGAGACGAAACTCTAGGCGCTTGAATCGCCTGATTCCGATAAATGAGCGAGAAGTTAAACAAAATCGAAGATTCGATCAGGAATCGAATCTGAGAAAATAACGAGAAAAATCCGACGAAAAAGAAAAACGGACGAACGGTTAAATAACGGACGTTCGTTAACAGAGAAAAACCGACGAACGCGTTCGTTAAAACGAACGGTTCGGTGAACGCTCGTAAAATAATAAAACCGAAAAAAAACCGATCTAGGTTTTTTTTTATTTTAAAAACGAAGGGTTTTTTTAATACGAAAACCGGCAACGACGAACGGGCGGCGGCAGTACCTCGTCGGGCGGCTCCGGCGAGGGCTCCGGCGGGCGCGGGCTCGGGCGGCGG
>NC_057802.1:139133768-139163356 GCF_018294505.1 Triticum aestivum
CCACCAACCGGGACCAAAGGTCTCTTTTCAGCAGCCCAAAGGGCGGGAAGCGGCGGCCTTTGGTCCCGGTTGGTGGCACCAACCGGGACTAAAGGGGGGCATTGGTTCTGGTTGGTGCCACGAACCGGGACCAAAGGTGTGTATTGGTCCCGGTTCGTGGCACCAACCAGGACCAATGTCCTGCGCCTGCCAAAGCCGCGGTGCGGTGGGATGTTTAGTCCCACCTCGCTAGCCAAGGAGCGGCAGGACCTGTTTATAAGCCCTGCCCCGCCATCTCTATTGAACTCCTCTGAACTGCAGGCCTCTGGGCCTAATCTTGCACTGCTATGCATGTGGGCCTGCTGGGCCTTCTGCGGGCCTAAATCCTGGCCCACGGATGGGTTTCTAGTCGTATTCAGGCCGTGGTGGCCCAGTAGCTGGCATTTTTTCATTTTTTGCTTTATTTATTTTATTTTGTTTCTACTTACAACAAAATACTTATTTATTTTATTTTATTTTGTTTCTAATTACTTATTTATTTTACTTTATGATAATTCTTTTTGCTATTAAAGTTTCTATCAAAAAAGTTCTTTATGAAAATTCTTTTTGTATTTAATGATTTTGAATAGAAAATACTTCGCTAATTTTAGTTGCATCAATTTTATATGATTTTAGTTTCAATAATACTAGAGGTTTCTTATAATGTTTTGAACAGAAAATACTTTGTTAATTTTAGTTTCATAAATTTTATTAAAGTTTATTTTATTTTGTTTCTACTTATATATTTTAATAAAGTTTGTATTATTTTGTTTCTAATTACATATTTATTTTATTTGTTAGTTTTCATGCATCATTTTTCATGCATTTACTAATTATTTTGAGCTATAAGACCCTAAAATTGAAAAGCATTTCAAATGAACTCTGAAAAGGTTGAAAGTTGGCATGGTGTCATCATTTCATCCACATAGCATGTGCAAGAAAGCTGAGAGGGTTACAGCAAAAACTAGATGCACTTCATGTACAAAACGGACAATGGTATCATACTCATCTGTTACAAAGTTGGCATGGTATCATCATAATAGTTGCGGGAGAAAGTCTTCACTTTTTCTTCGCTTGTGTCATTTGCTTATTGCGTCGTAACCATGGATAATCTTCATCGTTTATCAGGATGCTTGGGTCAGCCTTGACTTTGAAGGGAGGAATTTCATGAAACTTTTCATAATCTTCAGACATGTCTGTCTTGCCCTCCACTCCCACAATGTCCCTTTTTCCTGAAAGAACTATGTGCCGCTTTGGCTCATCGTATGATGTATTCGCTTCCTTATCTTTTCTTTTCCTCGGTCTGGTAGACATGTCCTTCACATAGATAACCTGTGCCACATCATTGGCTAGGACGAACGGTTCGTTAGTGTACCCAACATTGTTCAGATCCACTGTTGTCATTCCGTACTGTGGGTCTACCTGTACCCCGCCTCCTGACAGATTGACCCATTTGCACTTAAACAAAGGGACCTTAAAATCATGTCCGTAGTCAAGTTCCCATATGTCCATTATGTAACCATAATATGTGTCCTTTCCCCTCTCGGTTGCTGCATCAAAGCGGACACCGTTATTTTGGTTGGTGCTCTTTTGATCTTGGGCGATCGTGTAAAATGTATTCCCATTTATCTCGTATCCTTTGTAAGTCAATACAGTCGAAGATGGTCCCCTGGACAACGAGTACAACTCATCACAAATAGTGGTGTCACCTCTGAGTCGTGTTTCCAACCAACTGCTGAAAGTCCTGATGTGTTCACATGTAATCCAGTCGTCACACTGCTCTGGGTGTTTGGAGCGCATACTGTTCTTGTGTTCATCGACATACGGGGTCACCAAGGTAGAGTTCTGTAGAACTGTGTAGTGTGCTTGAGACCAAGAGTGCCCGTCCCTGCATATTATTGAGTCCGCTCCTAGCGTGCCTTTTCCAGTCAGTCTCCCCTCATACCGCGATTTAGGGAGACCTATCTTCTTAAGGCCAAGAATGAAGTCAACACAAAACCCAATGACATCCTCTGTTTGATGGCCCATGGAGATGCTTCCTTCTGGCCTAGCGCGGTTACGGACATATTTCTTTAGGACTCCCATGAACCTCTCAAAGGGGAACATATTGTGTCGAAATACGGGCCCCAGAATGACAATCTCGTCGACTAGATGAACTAGGACGTGTGTCATGATATTGAAGAAGGATGGTGGGAACACCAGCTCGAAACTGACAAGACATTGCGTCACATCACTCCTTAGCCTTGGTATGATTTCTGGATCGATCACCTTCTGAGAGATTGCATTGAGGAATGCACATAGCTTCACAATGGCTAATCGGACGTTCTCCGGTAGAAGCCCCCTCAATGCAACCGGAAGTAGTTGCGTCATAATCACGTGGCAGTCATGAGACTTTAGGTTCTGGAACTTTTTCTCTGCCATATTTATTATTCCCTTTATATTCGACGAGAAGCCAGTCGGGACCTTCATACTGAGCAAGCATTCAAAGAAGATTTCTTTCTCTTCTTTCATAAGAGCGTAGCTGGCAGGACCTTCATACTGCTTCGGAGGCATGTCGTCTTTTTCGTGCAAACGTTACAGGTCCTCCCGCGCCTCAGGTGTATCTTTTGTCTTCCCATACATGCCCAAGAAGCCTAGCAGGTTCACGCAAAGGTTCTTCGTCACGTGCATCACGTTGATTGAAGAGCGGACCTCTAGGTCTTTCCAGTAGGGTAGGTCCCAAAATATAGATTTCTTCTTCCACATGGGTGCGTGTCCCTCAGCGTCATTCGGAACACCTGGTCCGCCGGGACCCTTTCCAAAGATTACGTGTAAATCATTGACCATAGCAAGTATGTGATCACCGGTACGCATGGCGGGCTTCTTCCGATGATCTGCCTCGCCTTTGAAATGCTTGCCTTTCTTTCGACATTGATGGTTGGTCGGAAGAAATCGACGATGGCCCAGGTACACATTCTTCCTGCATTTGTCCAGGTATATACTTTCAGTGTCATCTAAACAGTGCGTGCATGCGTGGTATCCCTGGTTTGTCTGTCCTGAAAGGTTACTGAGAGCGGGCCAATCGTTGATGGTTACAAACAGCAATGCGTGCAGGTTAAATTCCTCCTGTTTCTGCTCATCCCACGTACGTACACCGTTTCCATTCCACAGCTGTAAAAGTTCTTCAACTAATGGCCTTAGGTACACATCAATGTCGTTGCCGGGTTGCTTAGGGCCTTGGATGAGAACTGGCATCATAATGAACGTCTGCTTCATGCACATCCAAGGAGGAAGGTTATACATACATAGAGTCACGGGCCAGGTGTTGTGATTGCTGCTCTGCTCCCCGAAAGGATTAATGCCATCCGCGCTTAAACCAAACCATACGTTCCTTGGGTCAGCTGCAAACTCAGCCCAGTACTTTCTCTCGATTTTTCTCCACTGCGACCCATCAGTGGGTGCTCTCAACTTCCCATCTTTCTTATGGTCCTCACTATGCCATCACATCAACTTGGCATGCTATTCGTTTCTGAACAGACGTTTCAACTGTGGTATTATAGGAGCATACCACATCACCTTCGCAGGAACCCTCTTCCTGGGGGGCTCGCCGTCAACATCACCAGGGTCATCTCGTCTGATCTTATACCGCAGTGCACCGCATACCGGGCATGCATTCAGATCCTTATACGCACCGCGGTAGAGGATGCAGTCATTAGGGCATGCATGTATCTTCTGCACCTCCAATCCTAGAGGGCATACGACCTTCTTTGCTGCGTATGTACTGTCGGGCAATTCGTTATCCTTTGGAAGCTTCTTCTTCAATATTTTCAATAGCTTCTCAAATCCTTTGTCAGGCACAGCATTCTCTGCCTTCCACTGCAGTAATTCCAGTACGGTACCGAGCTTTGTGTTGCCATCTTCGCAATTGGGGTACAACCCTTTTTTGTGATCCTCTAACATGCGATCGAACTTCAGCTTCTCCTTTTGACTTTCGCATTGCGTCCTTGCATCGACAATGACCCGGCGGAGATCATCATCATCGGGCACTGGTTCCTCTTGATCTTCAGCAGCTTCCCCCGTTGCAGCATCATTGGGCACATGGTCTGGTTCCTCTTGATCTTCAGCAGCTTCCCCCGTTGCAGCATCACCGTATTCAGGGGGCACATAGTTGTCATCGTCCTCTTCTTCTTTGCCATCTTCCATCATAACCCCTATTTCTCCGTGCCTCGTCCAAACATTATAGTGTGGCATGAAACCCTTGTAAAGCAGGTGGGTGTGAAGGATTTTCCGGCCAGAGTAAGACTTCGTATTCCCACATGTAGGGCATGGACAACACATAAAACCATTCTGCTTGTTTGCCTCAGCCACTTCGAGAAAATCATGCACGCCCTTAATGTACTCGGAGGTGTGTGTGTCACCGTACATCCATCGCCGGTTCATATGCGTGCATTATATATAATTAAGTGTGTCAAAAACCATTACAGAACATCATGAATAGATAATTAAGTGACCAAATTAATAGAAGTTCATCATCACATTAAAACCAAAGTACATACATAGTTCTCATCTAACAACATATTACTCTCCAGAGCATCTAATTAATTAAACCATACATTGAAACTATATAAAACATTTCAATGCGAAAACAAATGCGATCATAATCGCAACCAAGGTAACAATTGATCCAACGGCATAATGATACCAAGCCTCGGTATGAATGGCATATTTTCTAATCTTTCTAATCTTCAAGCGCATTGCATCCATCTTGATCTTGTGATCATCGACGACATCCGCAACATGCAACTCCAATATCATCTTCTCCTCCTCAATTTTTTTTATTTTTTCCTTCAAGAAATTGTTTTCTTCTTCAACTAAATTTAACCTCTCGACAATAGGGTCGGTTGGAATTTCCAGTTCACATACCTCCTAGATAAATAAAATCTATGTCACGTTGGTCAGCATAATTTCCATAAACAATAAATGAACCAATAGTTATAAAGATAATATATACCACATCCGAATCATAAACAGGACGAGGGCCGACGGGGGCGGATACGAAAACCATCGCACTATACAATAAGAAGGAATAATAAAAGTAAGAAAATTAGACAAGTATCTATCTGAAGTAAGATTTTTTTCTTTCAGAAAGAAGATAAGAACAAGAGGCTCACCACGGTGGTGCTGGCGATGAGATCGGCGCGGGCGATCGACGGCGGTGAAGATGGGGACGGGACGTGACGGACCGCTAAACCTAGAAAAATCTCGGGGAAAATGGAGCTCGGAGGTCGAGTTTCGAGAGGAGAAAGATTAACTAGTGTGGCTCAGACATTTCATCGAACACCTCATGTGCATAGGAGGTGAGCTAGAGCACCCAAATGCCCTCCCCTCGACGGTCAGAAAAAATAGAGCACTGTGGAGTGCTCTGCTGCGGAGATGGGGTATATATAGGCAGCTTATTTGTCCTGGTTCGTGGCTAGAACCGGTACTAAATCCGGGCCTTCTGTCCCAGTTCATGCCAAGAACCGGGACCAATGGTTGTGGGCCAGGAGCGAGGCCCATTAGTCCCGGTTCGTGCCTCGAACCGAGACAAATGGTTCCATACGAACCGGGACCAATGCCCACGAGGCCCCGGCCGGCCCCCTGGGCTCACGAACCGGGACGAATGTCCCCATGGGTCCCGGTTCGTGACTGAACCGGGACTAATGGGCTTGCCATGCTCGAATGAAAGCCCTGTTTTCTACTAGTGCACACACCTCTCCACATTTGCAAATAAGGCCTTCCCTCGTTCATCCTTTTCTCTCACAAGATAAAATACTCATACAAATGCATCTTGATGTTACGTGCAACGCACGGGCATTATGGGGGTTCAGCTGACAATATAATACTCAGACGGGCTCACGGTTCGGGACTTTGGGCTGCAGTCCCACCCTGCATGTTTGGGGGCCCATGTGTTCTACCTCAGCGCTTTTCATATTGCAAGCGATCGGTACGGCGCTGGTTTTAGATGCTATCGCAAGGCGAATACACAAAATTGAATAAAGCACGGCAACTGTTGGAATGAAATCGAACATTTCCTAACCAGCAATGACAGTTGCAATTCTATCAACGATATACCATGTGATAAATAATACTGTCATGTTACTTATACACACAGGACACTTGTTTCACCATGCCAGATTATTACATCAAAATCTCTCGGAGGATAGATCAGTTCGACAGTTGCGTGCTGCTACTGAAGAATTTCAAAGTTGATTTGGACCAGCTCTCCTTGCCGAGAAAGTTCGATTTTGAGATCATCCCCTACCGCAAGATATGATTTAGATTTGAACATTGACCATCCTTTAGCATCAATCATCATGCGACCATCCTTTGTACTTACGGTATATTGACCAGGTTCATTCACACCAAGGCTACGCATGGTAAGAGAAACTTGGCCGCTGTCGCCCGAATTGTTGAACGACTCCCTCGTTGCTCTAGGAATTCTCTGGTTGCAAACAAGAAGAGATACCCAAACAGTTAGATCAACACAGTGAATCATGCGAAACAACATGGAAAGAAAAAAGAACAAAACACTTGGGCGGCCAATGCTTACCAAGAAGGTGGACATGTCGGTTTTTGTAAGGACTTTGGTATATGAAGTGCGAACTGCAGCCTAGTCTGTTGCCGGTGCAACTGCTCATTCGGCTGCCGCTGCATAGGCCGGAGCAGATGCAAGTGCAAGTGTTGGTGCAGGTGCCGAAGCCGCTACTGCTGCTGGAGATGGTGCTCCTTGTAGAGTTGGTGCCGGTGTCGGAGCAGGTGCCGGTGTCGATGCCCGATCCTCCGGTAGATCCGCCTGATCCACTGATGCGGTCGGTGCCCAATCCTCAGCTGGATCAGACTAAGCTGCTGCCACTGTCAGTGCTAGAGCAACTGCCGGTGCTTGATCCGTTGCTGAAGGTGGTACCGATGTGCGACACAGCGGCGATCGTGTCTGGTCTGCTATGATCAGCTTTCAAACTTGACTAGGCTTCCTGACACTAATTATGGCATTTTTGTTAAACCAAACTGTAGTTCATCATAGGGATTCAGCTTGTACTCGGACAACAGACTGATCCAATTTTTTCCAGTAATATAAGTGATGGACAGTGCCTTCGTTACTGACACGACATAAGAAGTGAAACCTGCAAAAATAGCCATCGTAGAGCAAACCGAATGGTTTATTCTGTGATGAATGTCACATGGCAAAACCTGCATCATAAAATTGCAGGAAAAGAAAGAAAACATGAAATTAAATCAATAATATTTAGACAGTAAATCAATAAGATTTACTTGATGTGACACGAGTGAATCCTTACCAGGAAATCACTATGTTGAAGTACTAAACAGAAGATTGATCGTCCAACTACGGGTGGCATGCAGGGGCCCCGCCTACTCCCACAAGCAGGACAGTCCAAAGGTCGTGACAAATCGTATGGACCGAACATCCATGGGACTGGAAATCCTGGTGGGTGCGATAAACCATGCAATGCATACAGATATTGGAGTGTAACCATAATTGATAAACCGTCCTCACAAAAAAGATGATCTGGATACTTCAAAATATACAGACTGAATTGAGTGGACAGACATTAACATAGACTATTCTGAGGACTGACCACACACCAAAAGCGGCAGTACTAATAAACAATACAGGGTTCACAAACACAAATCAAGTACTGAACAATAGTACTTACTACAGACAAGCAAAGTTGCACTAATTAAACTCTGCAGACTATTTCTTGCCACCGACCTACGGGATGAACCCCGCATAACTGACTAGGCCATGGACTTTGTGAGAGATGTCTAAATGCACCATCACCATCTCGTCAACCTTGGAGAACCTAACAAAGTGGTCTTTCCACTCATAAACATGATGATGAAGACAGGCCACATCAGATTTGTTGGGAAGCTTTACAAGAACCACACCCTTCGTAATCGAAGGCACAACCAGGAAATTGTTGTGGTCAAGTACAGCCTCGAGAACACGCCTGACAACAATGCTACAGGAAAACACTAGTTCAGGACACGTGGCGACAAGGACGCAGCAGCTAGATAGTTTAGCCGTTGAACTCATCCTCAGGTCTTCCAGTTCACATGGCATGACTTTGAGAACTTCATCTCCACCGCGTACCTGGTTCTAATTCAAACATAAACCATATTTTATTACTACCTCCGTTCAGAAATATAAGCTGATTTTTGATATTATACTCCATATATGACTACATATACGCACATAAATGAGTGAACAAAGACACTAGAACATGTCTTCAAAGGCATGAGAGCAGAGGGATTACTTGCAATATCCATAACACAAGTTACTAAGGCAAATATACCCTCTTCAAAGGTAGCATTGATGTTCATAAAGTACTCCCTCCGTCCCAAAATTCTTGTCTTAGATTTGTCTAGATACAAATGTATCAAGTCACATTTTAGTATTAGATACATCCATATCTAGAAAAATCTAAGACAAGAAATTTGGGATAGAGGGAGTAGTTGAAAGTAATCTGTAAGAAATCAGTGTCAACCTCTTGCATGTTTTGGTCAAAAGAGGAATTTAGAACCGTCATTTGGCACACAAAAATCACATGCAAGATCACCCAGAAAGTTGTACTACTAGTACTAGTACTGCATGTTAGATGAAAAAACACGATCAATGTTGGGGATATTACTACTGGGCGTAAACCGGCCAGGAGAGGCCGGGTTATCCCCATAATGGTCCACTGTACCTGAAGCCCATGAAGACAGACGGTGGTGCTTTATGAAGGCCCAGGGCCCAAAGACGGTTTAAGGTCTATAGACGTAATCCGACATTGATATGTAAACTTGTGTTGTAAGATAGAAAGAGCAGAGACCGAGCCGGACACGTTTATGAGCCGGCCTCGGGACCCTGTAAACCGACGGGCGTCAACCCATGTATATAAGGGGACGACCCGGTGGCGGTTTAGGGACAACGGACAACAACTCGAGACCCAGGCAAAGCGTATTCGCTCCCTGGTCATCGAAACCCTAGTAATCCCACACCAAATTGATCGTAGGCTTTTTCCTTCACCGCAAGGGGCCAAACCAGTATAAACTCTCTGCGTCCCTTGTCCGCTTTAACCCCTTTAAGTTAACCCATTGCGATGGCTCCATGACTAAGTCCTTTCTCTAGGACATCTGACGTGACAAAACCACGACAGTTGGCGCCCACCGTGGGGCTATCGCACGATGGTTTCGAGTTCTTAGAGGGCAGCTTCGAAGGACTCAAGGGCTACGTTGTGGGCCGGATGACCAAGAGTCGTCGCGGCAAGCACTACATCGACAACGCAGGCTGGGACCCCGAGGCCGGCTCAATTGAGTACGGGTATCGGGTCCCCTTCGGCGGCATCCACGTTTTCATTCGCAAGATTGGTGAACCGGGCCCTGAGCCGAACATCTGCACTGACGTCATCGAGACGGCTCAGCTTGCGAAATCTGCCCGGGTTAAGACTGTCATGAAGCGTGCCTTCGTGGGAGTTATCCACGGAGTGGAATCTGAGGATAGATCGGAATTTGGTGGTGAAACCGTCGTTTATTCCGGCGACGAGTCATCGACCGGAGAGACCGAGTCATTGTACCAGTTGCAAGAGGCCGGATTGGAGGCTGTTCCAACGGTGACAGTATTCGGGACCCCTTTGATCCGCCAAACCGGGTTGCGATCTTCATGGCCGGTACGCAGCCAGCGCTCCACTTTTCGACTGCAGCGGCGATAGTTTCCGGATCAGTAGCAGCGACAGCGGCCGGGGCAGGAGGCCCCGTGCGACCCCCGGCTCAGGTTTTATCCGATTTATTTGACGCTTTGGCAGCACTGATGGCGGAGGTTAATCCGGCGAATCAAGATGAGCATAATGCAGAAATCGTGAAGGTGAAAGATCAGATAACCCAGGCCAAGGCCGACCTGGCAGCTGAGGATACCAGGATAGCTGCGGAATGGGCCGCATTGGATGCACAGGCTTACCGGCTTATGCTGGATCAGAGCGCGTCAAACGATGTCATGAGGAGAAGGTACCGATCTCACCTGCCGTCGGTTTATGAGGCCAAGAACCTCTTTAATACCCCAGGAGAGGGGACCAGTAATCCACCAGTGGTAAACCGGGCGGAGGCACCTAGAACGGGGGCGCCGGTTCAGCCACGTCCGACTGATCCGCCTCGTCAGAACAACGTTTTGTCACAGCACGTCCCAACACCACCGGGTCATTATTCTAACCCGATGGATAACATTGTCGCTGCCGCTTCACGACTGGCGGCCCTCCCGATCGAAGGCGAGTCCCCAGTAGCGGTCGAGACGCGACGGGCTAGGGAGCTCCTTCAGAGAGCTTTGACTCAGCAGCAGACTTATTAATATAGTCACGAAAGGATCCATTCTACTCCCCGCCCAAGCCGGAGTTACAGCAGGCATATCGATGAACCGGCCGTATCAAGCAGCGCACGAAACCGTAATCCGCCCCGTGGCAATAACCCGGCGGGTGGCGGTGGTGATGCTCAGGATGTGGTGGATCGTGCTAGGGCACGTCGAGAGGCCGAGTTAGCGGCGCAGCATGAAGCTCGCCAACTTACTCCGGTTCGTCCAACCACATCAGTGGAACCAGGGGTTACTTCCAGCTCTTTGGGAGTGTCGTGTCTCGTCCCAGTGCTGCGCAACGTGCGCCTGCCCAAGGATTTCAAGGGCCCATGTAAAGTGCCGAATTACACTGCCGATTTATCCCCCGAGTCATGGGTTGAAAGCTATGAGATGGCAATGGAGATGCTGGATGTGGACAATGTGGCATGTGCTAAATACTTCACCATGATGCTGGAGGGGACAGCCCGCACTTGGCTGAAGAACTTGCCGGCTAACTCCATTGGGTCATGGGCCGGATTAAGGGCCCGGTTTATCCAGAATTTCAAGGATACATGCAAGCAGCCCATGTCAATTGTGGACTTAGCTTCCTGTGTCCAGGAGGAAGGAGAATCAACAACCCGTTGGGTGCGCCGGGTTTCGGAGATTTTGCATTCATCGGACCGCATCAACGCTGATACAGCAGTTTTGACATTGGAAGGCAATTGCCGGTTTGCACCTCTGAAGTTGAAGTTGGGATGGCTCAAACGTCATTGTAATGACATGGGAACACTTATGGCAGCTCTGTTAAAGTATGCCGACTCTGATAGTACCAAGGACCCTGAGTCTGACGATGACAAGACAGGGAAGGGAAAGAAGAGCGGGAACACCAAGGCCCCCAATCCGGCGGGTCATGGAAACAGTGGTTAGCGTAAGGCGGATAACAGTTTAGATTTTGTGGCTAATACCAACACGCAGGACAAAGGCCAGAGGCGTAAGGGTAAACCGCCCCAGCATGGTGGAGGACCAAGTCCTAATCCGGAGCGCTGGTCTTATCTGTTAAACCAGCCTTGCCCAAAGCACGGGACGCATGACAAACCATCCACGCACCTCTGGAAAGATTGTTATGTCATGCAGGAGTTCAAAAATTCTGACTTTTTCAGTATGATCATGGACCGGGCGGCGGTTCAGGCCCTGGATCTCATGGGACGGGTTACGGTGGAGGCAGTTCCGGTTCAGGTTTTCACGGTAATCAGAGCGGACATGGTAATCAAGGCAATCAGGGCAATCAAGGTGGTTATAATCATCAGGGGAATCAACAGCAACAGCAGCAGTCGGGCTACCAGAGCAACCCAAAGCAGTTGAATAGTGCGCAGTATCATGTCTTCACCACTAGTCTATGCAAGCGCGATCAGAAACTTCATAAAAGGGCAGTGAATTCCGTTGAACCGGCGATGCCCCATTACTTGCGCTGGTCTGAGCAGCCGATCGTGTGGAGTAGAGAGGATCATCCACCCCGGTTTGATAATCCGGGTCATCTGGCATTGGTGGTGGAGCCTCAGGTTGTAGGTTATAAGTTCACTAAGGTACTCATGGATGGGGGGTAGTATCAATATCCTTTATTATGAAACCTTCCATCGCATGGGGTTAACAGATAAAAATCTTAAGCCGTCCAATACGGTCTTCCATGGTGTAGTGCCTGGTAAATCGGCATATCCTATTGGTAAGATAGCTCTGGAGGTGGCTTTTGGAGATGAGCATGACTCGAGATAAGAGACATTGACTTTTGAAGTAGTGAAAATGAAGAGCCCGTATCATGCCCTGTTTGGACGGCCGGCTTATCCTAAGTTCATGGCGAGGCCCTGTTATGTCTATCTACAGCTCAAGATGCCGGGCCATAAGGGAACCATCACGGTCCACGGGAGCCGCAAGATCGCTTTAGATGTGAAGAAGGTGATGCGGCTTATGCTGAGTCGGTTTGCGCAACAGAGGAGTTGAAGTTCTATAAGGACAATGTTGATCCAGCGGACATGACTTCGTTGAAAAAGCCAACTACAGAGCATGATCCGGTCTTGAAGTTTAAATCGGCTGATGAGACTAAGCTTGTCGATTTCGTTCCTGGCGATTCATACAAGCAATTTAGCATCAGCGCTAACTTGGATCCGAAATAGGAAAGCGCGCTCATCGAGTTCATCCGTGAGAATCGGGACATCTTTGCGTGGAAACCTTCTGACATGCCAGGTGTACCGAGAGAACTCGCTGAGCACACTCTCAATGTTGATCCCAAGTATAAACCGGTCAAGCAGTTTCTTCGCCGGTTCAATGAAGAAAGACGCAAGGCTATTGGTGAGGAGGTAGCCAGGCTCTTGGCGGCTGGATTCATCGTTGAAGTATTTCATCCTGAATGGTTGGCTAATCCGGTGCTGGTACTTAAGAAGAACGGCACTTGGCGTATGTGTGTGGACTACACAGATCTCAACAAGGCCTGCCCAGCAGACCCTTTTGCCCTCCCTCGTATTGAACAAATCATTGATGCTACGGCGGGTTGTGAGCGTTTGAGTTTTCTGGTTGCGTATTCTGGTTACCATCAGATCAAAATGGCAGTTAAGGACCAGGAGAAGACAACATTTATAACTCCTTTCGGAGCCTTCTGCTATGTATCTATGCCTTTTGGGCTTAAGAGTGCCCAGGTGACTTATCAGCGCTGTGTGTAGAATTGTCTTTATGATCAGATCGGCCGCAATGTTCATGCTTATGTGGATGATATTGTGGTGAAATCCAGAAAGAAGGAGACATTGATAGATGACTTGAAGGAGACCTTTGATAACCTCCGGGTTTATAAAATGATGCTTAATCCGGCCAAGTGTGTCTTTGGTGTACCAGCAGGCAAACTCTTGGGCTTTTTGGTGTCTAACAGGGGCATTGAAGCTAATCCAGAAAAAATCAAGGCTATAACTTCTTTGGCTAAACCGAAGTGTATCAATGATTTTCAACGCCTGGCACGCCGGATTGCCGCCTTGAGCCGGTTTATCAGTCGCCTTGGTGAGAAGGCCATCCCTTTATATCATATGCTGAAGAAGACGGATGACTTCGTTTGGAGTGACGCCGCCAATGAAGCATTTGAGGACTTAAAGCGGCAGCTGGCTAATCCACCGGTCCTTGCTGCTCCTATTGATAAAGAGCCATTGTTGTTATATGTGGCTACGAATGCTCGGGCCGTTAGCGTGGCTATTATGGTGGAGCGCAAAGAGGCCGGAAAGGAGTATCCGGTTCAACGGCCGGTTTATTATATCAGTGAGGTGCTTATTGAGTCCAAGCAAAGGTACCCACATTGGCAGAAGCTGGTGTATGGAGTTTTCATGGCGAGCCGGAAGCTTAAGCAATATTTCCAGGGTCATCCCATCACTGTGGTCAGTTCTGCTCCTTTGGGAGATATAATTCAGAACAGGGAAGCAACTGGTCGGGTCGCCAAGTGGGCTATTGAGCTTGGGCCTCACGGGTTAAAATATGTGCCCCGGACAGCGGTCAAATCTCAGGCACTTGTGGACTTCATCAATGACTGGACGTAGTTACAGGCGCCAGAAGAGAAGCAGGATCATACTTATTGGACTATTCATTTTGATAGGTCCAGACAATTGGAAGGCTCGAGGGCTAGAGTCGTATTAACTTCCCCACAAGGTGATAAGTTTTGTTATGTTCTCTGTTTAATGTTCCCTTGCACTAACAATGCAGCTGAATATGAGGCTCTACTCCACGGTCTTCGGATGGCTAAAGAGATGAATCTAAGCCAAGTTAAGTGCTTCGGTGACTCGAACCTGGTGGCTCAACAGGTGTCTGGTACTTGGGATTCCAAGGACCCACTCATGGCAGCATATCGTCGAGAGGTGGATATTGTTGCAGGTCACTACCAAGGGTATCGGGTTGATCATGTGGACCGGCGGAAGAATGAAGCGGCGGACGCTTTAAGCCGCTTGGGTTCCCAACATAAACCAGTTCCACCCAATGTCTTTCTGGATGTGCTGGATAATCCGCCTATCAAGCTCCCTATAGAAGAGGATTTGGATGTTCCTGATCCGGAGGCTCAGCTGGTGGCGGCTCTTCATGTTATCCCGGATTGGACGGTTCCGTGTTTGGCGTATATGAACCGGGGCGAGTTACCAGAGGATGAAACTTTGGCCAGACAGATAATCCGGCGGTCCAAGTCCATGACTATTATCAATGGAGAGTTACATCATTGCAGTGTGACAGGGGCATTTCAGCGTTGTGTATCTCCTGAAGAAGGCCGTGAAATTTTGCGTGATATCCACGAAGGAGATTGTGGTCACCACACCGGTTCAAAATCTCTAGTAGCTAAGGCATTTCGTCACGGTTTCTATTGGCTGACGGCTCATGCTGATGCTGAGGACTTGGTCAAAAGGTGTGATGGATGTCAAAAATTCTGATGACGCGCTCATGTACCGGCTCAGGAATTGAGGATGATTTCAATCACTTGGCCGTTTGCAACTTGGGGGCTGGATATGGTTGGGCCCTTTAAGCGATCCAAGGACAAGAAGACCCACCTTTTGGTGGCGGTTGATAAGTTCACTAAGTGGGTGGAGGCAGAGCCAGTCAGTAAGTGTGATGCTGCTACGGCGGTTCAATTCCTCAAAAAGGTGATTTTCTGGTTTGTCTTTCCACACAGCATTATAACTGATAATGGTACCAATCTGTCCAAAGGTGCTATGAAGGAGTTCTGTCAACGTGAGCACATCCGGCTTGACGTATCATCAGTGGCTCACCCCCAGTCTAATGGTCAAGCAGAGCGAGCCAATCAAGAAATCTTGAGAGGCATCAAACCCCGGCTTATGGTTCCTTTGCAGGGGATGCCGGGTTGTTGGGTGGAAGAGTTACCTTTCGTATAGTGGAGCATCAACACCACACCCAACAGATCCACGGGTTACACGCCTTTTTTCATGGTTTATGGAGCGGAGGCGGTTCTCCCTAGTGACATCCGTCATGACTCACCTCGTGTGGCGGCATATGTCGAAACTGACAATGAGAAGGCACGACAGGAAGCACTTGACCTGTTGGATGAGGAGCGTGACATTGCAGCAGCCCGTTCGGCGATTTATCAGCAAGATCTGCGTTGTTATCACAGCCGCCGAGTTAGAACCAGAACTTTTCAAGAAGGCGATCTGGTGCTCCGACTCATTCAGGATCAAACTGATATGCACAAGTTATCCGCCTTGGGAAGGACCTTTTGTGGTCAGCAAGAATCTACATAACGGGTCATACTATCTTATTGATGTTCGAGAGCGCAAAGACTCACGTAAATCGGAGGAGGAGACCCACCGGCCGTGGAATATCGCTCATCTTCGGCCTTACTATACCTGAGCCATAGGCTCTGCTTATGTACATAGTTATGACAATGTATATATTATGATCAATATGATAAACCGGAGCCTCAGCTAAAGTGGGGTATCTGTTGTTTTTCTTATATCTTGTGTTGTTACATGGGGGCTTCTGTTCATAAAGCGGCGTCCGGTTTACACCTTGATTCAGCTTATAAAGCTTTATATAAAAATCACTTGGGGGCTTGGTTGTATTTGAACCATAGCTACACCTCTTGATCGGCACAAAGCCACCAGAAAAATCACTTGGGGGCTTGGTCGTATTCGAACCATAGTCACACCTCTTGATCGGCTCAAAGCCAAATTAATTCGGGGCCAAAGGGAGTGTTGCAAAAGAACAACTCAAACATAGGCACCCACTGAGCACAACTCAAAATATTGCTTGGGGATTCTTTGCTATCACAATGAACAAAGAATATACACTTGTAATAGGCTATCAAGCCACGGCTTGGAAGCCTGGTGTATACACCTAAAACCCCGGGTTAGCCTGCCTTTTTAAGTAAGTCACTCCGTCCAGGTAAACCTGGTATGACCCGCCGAACTTCGACAAGTCAATCTGATAAGACCCTGAACTTGTCAAAGTTAAAACGACGATTGGTTAAGGATTGAGGACCATCTTAAAAGGCTTTGTGAAATGGTTTAACTCAGTGGCCTGGCAGCCCATGAAAAGCCTCGAATTTGGGGCCTGGCAGCCCGTGAAAAGCCCCGACTACAAGTTTTTGTATGCTTTTATTTGCCAAGTTTTTTCTCTTTTGATGACATTTATAATGTTCTGATAAACCGGCGTTCATTAAACCTGGCTTGACTTTCAACTACAATTTGTCAGTATCTGATCAGTCATAATCCGGAGATTATTAACCCGGTCTGGTTTTGACTATAAGTCGCCAGAATTGAATATGAATAAACCGGTGTTTATCATAACCCGGAACGATTTTATCATAAACCGGCACAATATGATAGAAGATTAGGGTTATTACCCCCATTACAACAGTTGATCAGCCAACATTATGACTCAAGGTCACATGTATCAATTATTTTCATATTTGATTATCTTTTCACAAGCCTTGGTTATAAACCCTGGCTATATATCTGGGCATCATGACCCGTCCGGCGGTAAACCTCCAGGACACTATCAACTTCTTGTGTGCAGGAATAGCTTGAGTAAATCGTTACGGATTATGAACATCATATATCTTAAGCATGGCAGATGAACAAATATCAGGCACAAATAAGTTTGCACGATGGCATAGCAGACCAAGTGTTTTAACTAGCCTATTACAAGGCGTTTCAGTGCCCAAAAGGATAATTGTTTTCTCGACAAGCATTGCAGCACGTGGAAGTTTAAACCGGCCTCCGGATCATGATTCCTCACCAGCTTGATTTGACGGTTGCGGATCACCTTGCACCGGTTCATCATCCTCCTCTCTACCCAGTGGCTGGAATTCAAGGGTTGCCCAGTCGATCCCAATTAGGGCTTGGAATACAGCTTCATCACTTATAAGGGTGGATGGTTCAATGTCAGGGGCATAGGTGTGCTTATGAATTGGTGGGATAAGATTTTGCGCTTCAGGAGTTGGTGTCGCAACCCGTTTGTTTTTGTCGTCATAGCTCGCCTGGTAATATGAGAGATCAGCTTCTTCAGCCAGTTGACAAGCCAGTGGACGTACTTCCCGGTTTATGGCTCAGAGGTCATCATTGCCAAATTCTAATCTGTCTTCTTTTAAGCTGGGATAGCCTTTAGCCACTTCCACCGGATCAACGTCAGGTACCCATGCTTTTGCCCGAGTTAGTGCGGTCAGAGCACCCGCCCTTGTAGCAGACCTCTTTAGCTCTTCTACCCGGGCAGGCAGCATAGACAACCTTTCTAAGGTTTCCATGATTAAAGTGGGGGAGGCTTGTTGTGTGAAGTGGTACAGATGATCCGTTGCGCACCGGTATATAACTGCTCTATAAGAGTATAGGCAGCCATCAATTTCTTCTGTACGTCAGAGCCCAGATGACTAATGCGAGTCCCTACATAATTACAAGCATCAGTAAACCGGCAATGTATGGGAAGATATGTTGAAGATATGATGCAAGGATGTTTACCAAACACAACAGCCGTCATGGCATGTATCTGCTGCTTTACGCCAGTGAGCTCATATACTACCGGTTTAAGAGCTGCTTCTGCGTCCTCGGCTCTTTTTTGCAAAGCGGATTTTTCTGTGTCCCAATCCGCCCGCTCCTTGTTGAAACTCTCCTTTAGGTTTTCCATAGCGGCTAAAGCGCTGGTCAGCTCATCCTTTGCCTTGGAGGTTTCGGCTTGCTGGGACTTGATGTTTTCTTGCAGATCGGCGGTTTGAGATTCCTTTTTGCTCAGCTCAGCCTATAAGAAACAGACATATTATGAGTTGACGGTACATATTTGAAGTACCAAGTACATAACAAGTTATGCACCTGATACTTGGGGGCTAATGCATATTTGCTTGTTCTCGGAAATTTCTACAAGTCCCAAGCACAATACAAGTATTACTCTTGGCACTTGGGGGCTAATGTATGTTTGCTCAAAGTACTGATATGGGAATTCTTCTACAGTCCCGGTTCATCTTTATAAAGTTAAGCCGGCCCTTGGGGGTTACACCAGTGAAAGATACAGTATTGCAATTTTAAAGGACCGGTTCATCTTAAAGAGATAACCCTGTCCCTGGAGGCTAAGCATGCAAAGTTAAGTTATTACTAAGTCCCGGTTTAGATTGATATCATAAACCGTCGCTTGGGGGCTACTGGAGTTGATATTTGGAATTAAAAAGAGATAGTTATGCAGAGTTGAGCATTAGTTACCTCGTATCGCTCTTTCATCAAGTTTACCAAACCGGCTTCATAGTCGCAGCTGGTGTACAGACGGTTCAAGAAGCCAGAGATGGGCATAGCTTGACAAATCGGTGTTCCATTTGCCCTTGTTCATAACAGAAAGTTCATCCTTGGTGCTATGTTTAGATAAAGCGACCGGATTGCCAGGAGTGGTGTGGCCAAAGCTGGTAATCATGATGTCATCTTCTTTATCACCAGCAGCCTTCACTGGAGTCGACGGTTTATCAGCAGTCTTCACTGGACTTGCCGGTTTATCATCAGTTCGGGTCGGGCTTGTCGGTTTCTCAGTGTGGCCTGTGGTGTCCACTTCTACTTGTTCAACAATGAAGTCGTAATCTTGAGGTGGCGGATCATCATGAATAACATCAGCATTTGTTCCTTCCAGGTCTGGAGTTTTCTCCGGTTCAATAACCACATTATCATCAGCCGGTTTATTTAGCCGAGCCTTCTTACTAAGTCGAGGCTTGGCACTGAAAAGAACAAATATAAAAGGTTAATACATCAGGTGAATATAAGGTATTAAGAGTCAATTTAAGGCATAACTTACCCAGGAACTGTCTTGAGGGTTGGAAGTTGTGTAGCTATTGACTCGCCAGAAGATGAGTGAGGTGTTCCCTGATAATTCGAATCGGGCGGATTAAGAGGCTGTCGGAAACAACCCGCCTTGGGGCAAGAAGTGTCAAGAGTATAAGAGATCTTTGATCGGCGTTTCCGAACCGGAGTGTTCGGTAAACCGGCGGAGGTAACTACCTGGCCGCTGTGCCGGGTTGTGCAGCGAGCTTCGTGTTGTTACATCTTCAAAAGAAAGTTTGGGTCCAAGTGAGCAAGGGGGTGAGAAAATTTTACTTTCCGGTTTGCTCGACGGATTTTTGATGATGGCAGAGGATCTGAATCGGAGGAAAGAATAATTACCTCTACATCATCAGCTTGACTGCCTTCAACGTCGTCCTGATAATAGTCATTGTCATGAGGTGTATGAAAAAGGAACCAAGAGAGTCATGTTCTACCTCTGAGTCCGGATTAGCCAAATCGGCATCAGCATTTAGCTCGGAAGACGCAGTGGTCCTTTTCTTGGCAGGTTTTTTGATAACCTTGGTCTTCTGGCGAAGTGGCCATTCCGGTTTGTCTTGTGGTTTTGCCGGTTTATCCTGAGGTTTTTTCTTCCAGAACGGATCATCACCCTGGCAAAGATGAATAAAATTTTGAGAGAGTATTTCAAGGGATTAGGCTGAAAGCAAAGAAGTCATATGATTCTTACAGCTGGCGGTTTGTTGGAGGTGCAGAAAGGACTTAATCCGGTCTGGCTACAGACAGCCTCCGGTTCATTCAGTATTTTCTTCACGGCCTCAGAAACTTCAGCATCTGTAAGCTGAATATCCATGTGTCGTTGAGGGTCCTTCAAACTCCTGGTGTATTCACAGATTAAACCGGGGCATCGGCTTAAGGGCAATATGCTCCAAGTTATCCAACAACGAGCAAAGTCAACACCAGTTAAACCATTTGCCATGAAGGCTCTAAGTTTTGACAGTTGTGGAGCATAGTTGCACCTTTTCTTTGCAGTTAATCTCTGAGGAAAGCGATGTGTATTGCTAAGACGGTGAGGGCGGTAACCCGGCAAAGGATTTTCGTCAGTTGGAGATGTGTCTTTGCAATAAAACCAGGTCTGGTTCCACTCTTTAGGGTGACTGTGAAGCTTGGCGTGAGGGAAACTGACATCCTTCCTCTTTTGAATCGCCATTCCGCCAAGTTCAGTATTAGGTCCATCTGTGAACTCTGTGCGATGGTCTAAATGGAAGAAATCCCTAAACAATTCAACTGTGGGTTCCTCTTGAAGATAAGCCTCGCAAAAGACTTGGAAATGGCAGATGTTGGACACAGAGTTTGGACCGATGTCTTGAGGGTGGAGCTGAAAACTGGCAAGCACATCTCGGAAAAACTTTGAACCGGGAGGACTAAAACCTCGACCCAGATGGGCAAAAAAAACAACTACTTCTCCGTCTTTCGGTTCAGGAGGATTTTCCGGACCAGGGGCCCTCCAGTGGATGACCTCTTTCTTGGCTAAAGCGCCAGTTGCAACACATCTGTCTAATTGTTCTTCAGTGACCCGGGAAGGAACCCAGTTGCACTCATAGACTTGTTTGGCCATTCCAATGGAAAGCTGAAACATGGTTATTGCCGGTTTAAGGTTTATGATGGACAAGTATAAAGCGGTGCAAGAGCAGAAGAAGACATAAGCATGTACATATTGTTAAACCGGAATCAGACATGGGAGATGTACAAAGATAAAGCGGCTTGGCGGTTCAACAGGGGACTAATGGTACCTACCGGGTCATCATTTTTCTATGAGATTAAACTGCCTACTCTAGTATTGAAGATACAGATCTAAGATGCATAAGTGAAGGAAAAACAAGTTTCACAACTTGGCATGGTAATTTCAGATCTGAAGTGCGTTGGAAAATCAAAATATATTCTGACCTAAAGTGCAGGTGCTTAAGCAGTTTAATAGTTCCAGATGAGTTTTTTCTACCCAAAGCAGATGTTCTAATGAGGAAAAAGGAGTTCTAATTACAAAGGCAATGGAAAATATCAGATCTAACTCGCCATTTGAACTACTGAAGAGGAACAAGGAAGAACAGCTCCAAGAACTACGAAGAACTCCGATAAGAACAAACCCTAATGATAAGATCTAGGGTAGAAGACTTACCAATGTCAAAAGAACAGCGGAGAGGCGTCGCGGCTTTTTGGTACGATCAGGTTGATGCAGCGGCCATTATTGAGGCAGATGCCAAGATCGACGGCGGCGGCAGAGCTCGAAGGTTCGGTCGGCGCGAGGAAGAAGACGATGCGAAGAGGCACGGGGGGGGGGGGAATGGAAAGACCCCCTGGTCCTATTTATAAAGGCAAAGGGATAAGTGACAGGCGCGAGAATCGAGGAGCCCAAAAGTTAGATATATGGCAGAGCTGTCGCCTCAATTGTCGGAGGCTCATTAAGGAAGGTGAGCTATGTGCAATTTTTTAGCAGGTGACGCTATGGCGGTTTATCACGATTCTAGAAGATGACATCATGGCGGTTTACAAGATTTCTGTGAAGATGATGATGCGTTGAAGATTGACATGAACCAGTTCAAATCAATCTCGGGCCAAATGTTGGGGATATTACTACTGGGCGTAAACCGGCCAGGAGAGGCCGGGTTATCCCCATAATGGTTCACTATACCTGAAGCCCATGAAGACAGACGGTGGTGCTTTATGAAGGCCCAGGGCCCAAAGACGGTTTAAGGTCTATAGACATAAACCGACATTGATATGTAAACTTTTGTTGTAAGATAGAAAGAGCAGAGACCGAGCCGGACAAGTTTATGAGCCGGCCTCGGGACCCTGTAAACCGACGGGCGTCAACCCATGTATATAAGGGGATGACCCGGCGGCGGTTTAGGGACAACGAACAACAACTCGAGACCCGGGAAAAGCGTATTCGCTCCCTGGTCATCGAAACCCTAGCAATCCCACACCAACTGGATCATAGGCTTTTACCTTCACCGCAAGGGGCCAAACCAGTATAAACTCTCTGCGTCCCTTATCCGCTTTAACCCCTTTAAGTTAACCCGTTGCGATGGCTCCATGACTAAGTCCATTCTCTAGGACATCTGTCGTGACAAAACCACGACAATCAAGATCGAGAAAAAGATCGTTAAGAAGAGATATTACCTGGACTTGCTTAATGAGGGATCCCGGAGAGGGGGCTTGGACAGGGCGATGGCTTTGAGCTTGTCTGCGGTAGTCTCAGTGGGGTGCTTGCGCTTCTTCGTACCATGAGCCTCGATGGTTTTGGCCAGAGCCATAGACATCACTTCGGCCGGTGCTCCAGCGTCCATCAAGAAACTATCAAATAGAAATAAAAGAAAAGAAACCATAATCACAAACCCAAAATAAGAATAGAGAGGGAGTTATAGGATCAGTCTCGGGGTTGCAAGACCGGGCCTTGACCAGAATCAACACCATTGATGCGCTCACCTTTCCTTCTTTGGGAGAGAAGAACAATGGCAGAAGCAGGTCGGGGTTTTCTTGAAGAAATGAGGAACAAGATGAGGGAGAAGCGAGTTGGGTAGAGAGGAAGCTGAGAGACAAGAGTGAAATGATGGTTGCTTCGTCCGTCCAACTTACTGCTGGAAAGGAGGGGGTTTTGTGATTTGACGGCTCATTGGGCATTACTGCGACGCTTCGATCGGGGTAGTCTACCATCACTCTACTACGGGGTAATTTAGTGCATGGCTGGTGGACCCCGATGCTGGCTGTCCAACACGTCGACGAAAGTGAGTAATTTAGTGCATGGCTGGAGGAGGATCCGCACGGTAGAGCGTGTCCACAGTTTTTCTGAAGAAAAAAATGATTACAGCAAGCGTTTCCACTCTTACGGCGGAGGAGTGCGAAACATAGCAGCCACTTGAACATACACAGTGCTCCTACTACTAGGCATGTGTAGTGGTTCATATGTCAGTACTACATAATCTTGTTACTAGTGTAGTAAGATATGGCGACAATAAATGATGTTCTGTGCATGTCAACTATATGAACAGTAATGTAGTAACATAGTACCGCTTTTTCGACTGTTCGGTCGAGAATGAACGGTGAGATCAATGTTAACGGAACTAGGTCTACAGCGCACGGAGAGTACGGTGCTATAGTACTCCATGAAACATGAACCATATGAAGCACGAATAGTGTTAGGCAGGGTGTATGAAGGGTGCACGGGATGGGAGCAAAAGTTCCCTTCTCGACCCACTTTTGGGTGTTTGGCAGAGTGCATGAAGGGTGCATGAGTCCACACTAGTAGGTTAACACAAATACACGAAGAGGAAACAACTATATTGAGATGAGAATGCAACCAAACACACCCACACGCTTTGTGCTACAGTGACTGATCTGCACCGTCTGAGTTTGATCCAACGGTTATGTTGCGCCGAGACATGGACATGCCCATCCAGAGGGCGCCTAAACACCACCGAAGTCCCTCGCTTCTCGAGGCGCATGACGTTGGTGATGCAGGGGCGAAACGACTGAAAGGAAATGCAATCTACGGGAAGGCGGAGGGAGCCAGCCGAGGAGCGGGGAATCTTTTGGTTTTCACCATGGTAAAACACCAGTCGACGACTTCTCACATCAGGGAGCAGTGGGTTTTACAGGCGGAGTCATCATGACTAATTGCTGCCGCGCCTACTCCCGTCAATCAAAAAATTAAAAATCCTGCCGCACCTGCTCCCGTCAATCAAAAAACTAAAATCCTGCCGCATCCAAATACCAGAGCAACGCTGCGGTTGATATTTAAATTTACCTGCCGGCAAGTAGATAAAAAAAGGGGTGAAAAAACAAATGTGGCGGCGGCCTAGCTAATTGGTCGAACTTGCCCAACTAGCTAGCCACCGTGCTTCACTGATGTACTCGGCGGGAAAGGTGGTCTTTCGTGATTTGATGACTCATTTACTTGCTTCGACGAAAACGCGCGGTAGGGCGTCCCACGTCAGGAAGAATATATGCGTGCACCACCCGGGAGGACCCCGAAACCGCGCGGTAGGGTGTGCCATGTCTCGGCACGGAGGAAAAATGTGCGTGTAAAAATATACTGTATCAGTCATAGTACATATGGTTCGACCTCGGGACCCAGCCAGTCGGTCGAAAACACCCCACTAGCCACACGGCTTCATCATGCTAACGTGCCACGGAGGATAGGTGTGGTTAGCTCCGTCTCGACCAGCCACAACGTCTCTTGTTCTAGGCGATTCTTCTATTTTCCAAGCTTTTTTTTAGTTGTAATAACACCACGGCAAGCTAGCGACGCTCTTTGTGTGTGGCCGTGCAAAGGTTAGACGATGGAGAGAAGAGAGAGATCGCAGACCTGGGATCCACTAGTAAGTGAGTCAACGGTCATGCACGTGTTGACGAGGCACTCCCTCTACTCTACTCAACGTAATACTGTATAAAATCAAGTTATGGGACAAAGCCAACAACCATTGTTGTTTCAGGCTATCGACTTACGCTTTGTAGTCCAGGTTGCTAGTTCGAATCTTGTCTTTCAGATTTGTTAGTTTTAGGTCCAAATTTGATTAATGACAAGTGGGACCCGCGTGTGTTGTTCCGATATTTCAGTGTAGGATGGCTTTTTTGAACAAACACTTTGTGCGGTTAGACAAGTAACGGCACGAGTTACACGTATTTTGCAAGTTTACAAACAAAAATGACAGCAGCATAGAATATCACATCCACCCCGCAGCTTAGATGCTATGGTGATACAAGTTTTTACACCGTTGGAAGTGAGATCCAATGGCTTGGGAGTAGTCTTTGTAATTATGCGCAATTTCCAAACTCTCCAAAGGTTTTTTTGCAAATAAAACATTCAGGCCTTGTGTGTGCTGCTGCATCTTGGATCCAACGGCTCCCCGTTACTCATATTAGGTGCTCCCCATAGCTTAATTACCCGCTACGGTGATATGAGTATCTAGGTCGTATGATTAGTGATCAGATGGCACATGCGTAGTACTTGTACATTCTGCGCAATTCCCAAACTCTCTCAGCCGTATATTGCAAAAACATTCAAACCTCCTACTGTGGGCCATTAGATCTCCGTGAACTCGTATCACCATAGAATCTACGGTACGGGAGCACCTCATCTTCTCCCGTGCGAGAAAACATAAGGTGCTCTCGCAGCTTGGATGCTACGGTGATACGAGCTTCGAGGTCGTCTGATCTGAGATCTAATGGCATCTGAGCAGTCTTTGTGCTTGTAAGCAGTGGCCGAAATCTTTGGGGGCTTTTCTGCAAAAAAACATTCGAACCACCGAGGAGGTGTTGGGTCACAAATCCAACGGCTCCGAAGAACTTGTATCACCAAAGCATCTAAGGTGTGGTAGCACACAATATTCTTACATACAGGAGAATATGATGTCCTCCTTCACCTTAGATGCTACAGTGATACGAGCTTCGAGGTCGTTGGATATGGGATCCAAGGGCATCTGAGTGGTTTTTGTACAAATTGTGTGCAATTCTCAAACTCATCAAGGTTCCTGTAAAAACATTAAGACATCATGTGAGATGCTATATCTCAGATCTACAAGCTCCAAGCAACTCGTATCGGCATATAGCATCTAAGGTATGGGGGCACATGATATTCTCCCGGGGAGGAGGGGTGGGGGTGCACAACCAATCGGTGGTTGGGAGGGTGGGGACAAATATAATCTAAACAACCCTAAAAAGAGCTTCACAATTTTATCTAAGGTCGAGGGGTTGACCCCCAACAATCATAGCTCTGCCTAGTTAAACACAACATTTGCATGTACTGTAGTACTATACTTAATATTCATGTTTCAGTTTCATGTTCATTTTAAATATTGAATTGAGGACCATGCATGTCTTACATTTTACTCCCTTCGTTCCTAAATATTAGTCTTTTTAGAGATCTCAAATGGACTGGCACATACGGATGTATATAGACATATTTTAGAGTGTAGATTCACTCATTTTGCTCCGCATGTAGTCACTTGTTGAAATCTCTAAAAGACTAATATTTAGGAACAGAAGGAGTATTTTTGAATTCGTGTCATACATGCATGGTTTGGAAAAATAGATGCACTATACTTATTGGATTGTTGTTGTGTTCGTGGGTGGGTGTAACGCCCACGATGCGGCTATATCTCCCACGTGTCGAGGCACGACTTAGAGGCATAACCGCATTGTGGTTTTGTCGCAAGAAGGGTCATCTTCACACAATCCCATGTAGTGAACAAGAATGGGATAACGAGAGTTGGCTTACAATCGCCACTTCACACAATACATAAATATAATTCATACATCATCCAAAATACACACATAGACCGACTACGGTCAAGATCCAAATGAAAATAAGATAACCCCAAATGCTAGATCCCCGATCGTCCCAACTGGGCTCCACTACTGATCATCAGGAAAAGACACATAGTAACGACCACGTTCCTCATCGAACTCCCACTTGAGGTCGATCCCATCATCTGCAATGGCATCGTCGACACCTGCAACTGTTTTGGTAGAATCTGTGAGTCACGGGGACTCAGCAATCTCACACCCGCGAGATCAAGACTATTTAAGCTTATAGGAAAGGATGGTGTAATGAGGTGGAGCTGCAGCAGGCACTAAGCATATATGGTGGCTAACATACGCAAATGAGAGCGAGAAGAGAAGCAACGGAACGGTCGTCAACTAGTAATGACCAAGAAGTGATCCTGAACTCCTACTTACGTCATTCATAACTCAAACCGTGTTCACTTCCCGGACTCCGCCGAGAAGAGACCATCACGGTTACACACACGGTTGATGTATTTTAATTAAGTCAAGTGACAAGTTCTCTACAACCGGACATTAACAAATTCCCATCTGCCTCATAACCGCGGGCACGGCTTTCAAAACATTATACCCTGCAGGGGTGTCCCAACTTAGCCCATCATAAGCTCTCACGGTCAATGAAGGATAAACCTTCTCCCGGAAAGACCCGATCAATCTCGGAATCCCGGTTTACAAGACATTTCGACAAAGGTAAAACAAGACCAGCAAAGCCACCCGAATGTGCCGAAAAATCCCGATAGGAGCTGCACATATCTCGTTCTCAGGGCACAACGGATGGGCAAGACGTCGGGTTGGCATAGACCCTGGTTGCCCAGGGGGCGCCGGACATCGCCCAGTTTGGGCCGGCACTCGAAGGAGCACTGGTCCGGGGGTTTAAAATAAAGATGACCCTCGGGCTCGCGAAAACCCGGGGGAAAAGGCTTAGGTGGAAAATGGTAAAACCAAGGTTGGGCCTTGCTGGAGGAGTTTTATTCAAGGCGAACTGTCAAGGGGGTCCCATAAATCACCCAACCGCGTAAGGAACGCAAACTCAAGGAACATAATACCGGTATGACGGAAACTAGGGCGGCAAGAGTGGAACAAAACACCAGGCATAAGGCCGAGCCTTCCACCCTTTACCAAATATATATTGATGCATTAAAATAATAAGAGATATTGTGATATCCCAACATATCCATGTTCCAACATGGAACAAACTTCAACTTCACCTGCAACTAGCAACGCTATAAGAAGGGCTGAGCAAAAGCGGTAACTTAGCCAAACAACGGTTTGCTAGGAAAAGGTGATTAGGGGCTTGCATTGGAAATATAGGAGGCATGATATAGCAAGTGGTAGGTAGCGCAGCATGGCAATAGAACGAACAACTAGCAAAGCAAAGATAGAAGTGATTTCGAGGGTATGGTCATCTTGCCTGCAAGGTTCTCAGAGTTGTCGAAAGCTTGATCCTCGTAAGCGTACTCAACAGGTTCCTCGTTCATGAAATAGTCTCCTGGCTCTACCAAGACAAGAACACAAGCAACGGAACCACAATCAATCACGGGAAATGCACAAGCAACATGATGCAATACATGTATGATATGCGAGATGTGATATGCGATGCATATGCGTGCTCCGGAAGGAAAATGATGAACAAGGCAGTAACTTGGCAAACCAAGCATGCCACTGAAAAGATGACATGATTTCGGTCGAAATCGATATAAAGATCACCGGAAACGGATGCACGGTTTGCAAATGGCAAACAAAACAAGAATGACACGAATCTGCGATTAACAGCATGATAGCACTTAGAATGCAACAAGTAACAATGCTACAGCACCCCAACATAGCAACAAAGCATATGGCAGTAATCTACAGGAGATGCTTGACAAAATATGAACACTGAGCTATGGCTAGATCACAATTTAACAGGTTCAAACAAGCATGGCAAAAGTACAAAAGATATCGGGTTCACAGACTTAAAGAAATTACTGGACATGCCTGAAACAGCATCAGGTAGCAATGTTCAGAGCATGAAATGAACATGCTACAGGAACTTAACATGGAAAAACAGGGCATCTCAGTATTCTACTAAATGCATATAACAAAAGTCCCATACTGACTATAAGCCAAAAAGGACCAGAAGATATGATGGCAACCATGTGAACATAGCAAGTTTCGTTAACAGGTTTCAGACTTGGCAGAAAACAGAGCATGGCAGAAACAATAATATGAAGGCATCTTGGTGAGCTTGATTCACTCACCACAAGGCAATTAATGACAAAACAAGCATACCTACAGCAAGAAGGCATGTTTATGAAGCTATACATGGCAAGATCAAGTACATAGCATGTATGAAACAACTAAAACAAGCTTGGCAAAATTGAATAACACGTAAACAATCTGCTAGAAATATTTTATAGCAAAAGTAGAGCAATATTGAGTCATGCTATGGCACTCCATAATTGCAAACAAGGGCAGTACTGGATCAATTACAACAATATCTACAAAACATCCTTACTGACCATCTCCAAAATATGCATGGAACTCTCTGTAGCATCAAGTTTACATGGCAACAAAATAACAGCAGACAGACTTAAGAGAAAATACTAAGTCCCTGAAATCAGAAACATTATGGGGCCTAGTTTGCATGCTTGTGCTAGTCACCACAGAGATCACAAAAATACATGGCATACACCACAGGAAATATGGCATGGCATACAACAAAACACATGTAGAGCTCATGCCCATAAGATGCACAGAATAAATGCAACAAAAATAACAAATCACAAAGTTCTGCTAAGTAACAGCAGATAACAGCAACTAGCACTCTTGCACCAGAGATTTGGGCATCAAGATGGACTCTAATGAACATGGTGCAAATGAACAAAATGTAGAGCATCACGAGACGAACATTTCGATATATTACACGCACGAAACGGAGCTATATGCAGAGAGTTATGATGTAGAGAACATGAGCATGTAATTTAAGATCTCAGGACTCTGAAATATTTCGGAGAGGAGAAGAAAGAAGTCAACCTCCACTGGATCGGGATCTGGCCGGATCCGAGCTCGAGCTCGCCGGAGCTCGGCCGGAGGGAGAGGGAGGAGGAGGAGGCGGGCGGCGACCGGAGGGAGGAGAGGCGGAG
>NC_057802.1:139163934-139168636 GCF_018294505.1 Triticum aestivum
GGGCCCTGGTTGGTCGCAGGCGGCGGCGGAAAAACGTCCGGCGCGCGGAGGGAGAGGCTAGGGCTTCGGGGATCCGAAAATTTCGGGGAGGCTCACATATATATAGCTAGAGGGAGCTAGGAGAGTCCAAATGAGGTGCGGTTCTCGCCCACACGATCGTGATCGAACGACCTAGAGCATGGAAGTGACTTGGAGGAGTTTTGGGCTGTTTCGAGAGGGGTTTTTGCTGCACACACAAACGGACTTTGCGGTTACCCGGTTAACCGTTGGAGTACCAAACGACCTCCAAATGGAACGAAACTTGACCGGTGGTCTACCGGTGGTATACCAAGGCCACTTGACAAGCCTCGGTCCATTCCGAGAACGTTTGACACCCGCTCACGAAAAGAAAACAAGAGGGGTGCGCCGGAGGAGGTGGGTGTGCCGGATTGCAAAACGGACAACGGGGAAAATGCTCGGATGCATGAGACGAACACGTATGCAAATGCAATGCACATTATGACATGATATGGGATGCATGACATGAACAAAATGCAAAACGAAAGACAAAACCCGACCACGGAGGGAATATCATAACACATAGCCGAAAATGGCAAGAGTTGGAGTTACAAATATGGAAAGTTACATCCGGGGTGTTACAGTGGGTGTCTGTGTGTGTGTGTGTGTGTGGTCATATGCTTGATACATACAAAGTTTTCTCACCTCCATATTGTTCATCTTTCAAATTTGAATTTGCATTGAAAAACTTACTAGGGATACCATGAAATATGAATTCCACATTGAGATCACTATATCACAAACTCACTCTAATTCAACAACTCGTCATAAATCAATTACCACGTTGAGATTGGTATTTGCAAGGAAAATACGGGCATTGTAATACACATAGATTCGTTCGGCGATTAAAAAGGTTCCTTTCGTATTCTCGAATGGTAGGACCCAACGGCGTACTAGCCAGACCTTGGCTCGCGTTGATCCTAAAAAAACCGGGCTCGTGTCCTTCTAGTGGCGTGCGTGGTACGCACATTAGGCAACCCCAACCAGTCGAACCTCCGCATTTCGAGTCAAAATATTTGGCAGCCAGAATTCCATCCCTAGGAAATTCCCCTCATGTCCCCGGTCCATAATGACTACTGATGAACAACAGAGGGATGCTTTAGTAACTAGACAACGTTACCTACCGTGCCGAGCATGGTTCAATTCCCTCGGTCGCCGCTCGCCCAGGTCACCCGTCAACTGCATTGCCTAGTACTACTACTACTACACCAAGATGAGCACAGAATTGAGCATGTTTGTTCGTGCCTAGTACTTGAGTTAACATATCAGGCAATGCACTGGTACGGAGGGATTATCCTTTTACTCTGCATATATAACTTGTCTAAAGTCTAACTAAGCAAAATGTTTGACCAAATCCTTTCTTAACAAATACAACAGGACAGATGTATGGCTTGAAAATTTATTGCATGATGCAGGTTATGATATTGTTTCGAATCCTGGATCTTAAATTTCAGAAAACCCAAAAGTGACCATAAATTCTTGGTCACGTGATATGGCACAACTATTACTTCGTAATTTTTTCTTCAATTTGAGACAAGCTGCTTATGACAAGTTGCACAAATGAAGAGCCAAGGTATTTTGGAACAAAGACCTGTCACGTTAAGGCGAACGCTTTCACTATTGAAACCATGGGCGTTTACGTGCCGCCACAAGTCCCGCTTCTCATCGGCAGGTGCCGTCCGAGCAAGCATGTGAGTCGATGGGCGGCGTGCGAGCAGACCGCTGCGCCGGCTGACAGGGAGGCGTGCGAGAAGACCGCTGTGCAGGCTCACCGAGAGGCGAGCCCTTTGACCAGGCTCTGCCGCCCACCTTCGTCCCAACTGCTCCCACTTAATGTCGTCGGCACCACAGTTTAAAATCAACCCCACACTACCCGGTATCGCTACAATCTTCTCTCTTCCTCTCTGATTCTCCTGTCGTCTACCTCCAACCAGCCTGACCTAAATGTACGCCATGCCGCATCACGATGGTCCGCCCTTAGTCTTCCAGTTTCCTGAAGAAGACACCCAGCCAGAGTCTCAAGAACATAAGGCGCTTTGGGACAAGCTTGAACTGGCCTTGTGGGAAGATGTTGCGCCTGTCCCCGCTCCCGTTATGGCTCCCGTCGCCCCGAGTAGGCCAGCGCCCATCCCCGTGGCATTGATGGGTTGGGAGCCGCACATTGTCGCCAAGCTTGATGCCACGGGGTTCCATGAGGTCCCCGCCGACTTTCACGTGCCCATGCACCTGCCAGCACATGCGCCTGCGCGTGCACTGACGCGCACGCATGTGCCGGTGCCCGTGCACCTGCCAGCGCATGCGCCTGCGCGTGCACTGACGTGCGCGCCCGTGCCAGTGCCTGTCCACACGAATGTCTCCGCCACGCCGTTGACAGCTCCTGTCCCCGCGCGGGTGCCAGTGCCCCCCTCAGCGGCATGGATGGCCGCCGTCGACCGCTTCCTTGCACCAACGCCAGTCGCCTCCTCCCACCAGTTGACTCGCTCCGAAGTCCAGAACATTTTGGCCTTCCTTGAAGCTAGGCCAACGTCCAGGAGTACGCCAACAACGGCGCAAGGCGCCGCCGTCGCTGTCGGTCAGTGGCCCGACGACACACAGAGCACGGCAGAGGAGCCGCTTCCCACCGCAAGACGCCCCCGCCGCCGCCGCGTAATCTAAATTTGCCATGAAAAACGTTCGGATTGCCATGCTTAAAATCCGAACGTTTATCGTTTCTGTTTATTTTAGATCGATCGTCATATAATTTAAAGTCGGGGTCAGACTGAATGAAATCTATGGTTTGATCAATTGAATATTCTGCTAGAGCCATATCAAATTAAATATAAAACGTCATCAAGCCACATGTATTCCTGGTCATCGAACGACCTAGACTGCTTCAATGTCTGAGCGCTCAACACATTTAGCGTGCAGTTAATTTCATGCCAAAAATAGTGCTAATCACATAATAACTCGCAAATAATATCCTACTTAATATCCGCATGCACTTAATATACTTCCAAATTAACGTGCATTGCACGTACACACTGACTAGTGCTGCTAGCACATGAAACTGGTGTCGTAACTTGTGAACGCGTCCAGATATGGTCAACGGCAACATCGCCCGCGAGTTCTTCGTGTTTGCCCGTGCGTCTAAACGCATAAGGGGAGAGAGAGACAGAGAGCACAC
Source organism: Triticum aestivum (assembly GCF_018294505.1). Taxonomy (NCBI): domain Eukaryota; kingdom Viridiplantae; phylum Streptophyta; class Magnoliopsida; order Poales; family Poaceae; genus Triticum; species Triticum aestivum. Next base: position 139,167,155 of record NC_057802.1, read on the forward strand.
ATGGAACCCACCAGTAAGTGAAGGCGAATAGTACTAAAAATAATATTACATGTTATCCATTAAATAGGCTATGGTAATATAAAAACATTATGTGAACAAAGGGAGGTACAACAAACATTGTTGTTCTACGTATGTTGCCTATTGACGTGCGGCTTGAAGGCCGTGGTCGTATGTTCGATCCTCGTCCTTTATTTTTTTAATTTGTATATGGGTCCAAATTTGTTTCATGACATGTGGGCCCCTCGGTGTGTAGTTTGTAGCACTTTAATTTGTGGGTCGAAATTTGTTCCATTCCAAGTGGAGTATCGGTGTGTAGTTTTGTAGCTTATTTATAATAATTAAAGAGAACAACATAGTTTTTTGCAATAATACAATGGTGCGACGTTGAAGGCGAGAAAGGGCGTGCGAGAGAGCGATGACCGAGCCAGAGGGAAATCAACTAGGGGAGTTGCGGGGGTTGCAACGGTGTTTGGAGTAGTTGTGGGCCGAATGCTATGAAAATATAATCTAAACCGACCGGAATAAATGCCTACACAAATTAATCCAAGGTTGGAGTGCCCCTCGCAATGTAAATAGCTCCGGCTTTGCGAGGGATGGAGAGGTAGCTTCAATGTGTGGAAGATACGGTGTGAGAAAGCGAGGTCAATCGAGAGACATATAGATAGAGAGACAAAGTGAGTGTGGTCCGACATTCATTGAACAGATATATATGCTATGGAGAGATATTGTCCGATTGAGCTTTTGGCAAGGGTGAGGGTTGTAAGATAGAGCTTGAGAGATGATCCAGTCACAGACGTGTAGATATATTTTATGCGTGGGAGGAAGCAAGGTCAATCGATCACTTAGGGTCATCATGCGATCGAAAGAGTGAGACAGGTTGGAGAGAGTGACCTAGATAGACAATGTGCGTGAGAGAGTATACAATGTGAATAGGTAGAATTGGGCTCAAACATGGTGATATATCATTTTTGTCCGAGAAAGAGCGAGGTTAATCGAGACATACAAAGAGAGAGAGAGAGAGAGAGAGAGAGATTGAGCGAGTGTGGCCCGCCATGCATGAGTTCGAAAGAGTGGGGGCGGCTTGGATGGACTGACCTAGATAGACAATCTGCGTGAGAGAGTATAGAGTGTGTCGATCGAGGCCCGAACAGGGAGATATATCATTTGTGTGTGAAACAAAACAAGGTTAAACGAGACTCAGATAAAGAGAGCGAGATTGAGCGAGTGTGGCCCGCCGTGCGGAAGAAAGAGTGAGACCGTCTCAAGGGAGTGACCTAGATAGACAACGTGCATGCGTGTGCACGAGAGGTTGGGGGGCAAGATAGGCAATGCATGTATTTAGCGCGAGAGGGTGAGAGGGAGAGGGGGAGAGAGAGCGCGGCATGGGGTGCAATGGCGAGTGTGTGAGGTAAATACATTTGGTAACAGAGTGGAAAAGGGGGGTTGTGTAGTTGAGAGAGTTAGAGATCGAAACCTGGAGAG
>NC_057802.1:139168900-139169526 GCF_018294505.1 Triticum aestivum
CTTAATATCGATGTTTCAATTCGGTGTACATTGTAAGATTTGAACTGAGGACCATGCATATGGGTAATTATTTCCAATTCGTGCCATACTAGGTTTCGAAAAGTTGACATTGACTCGATTTGTTGTGCTATTTTGAAGGTCATATGTTTGAATCCATCCAAAAGTTTTCTCACTACCATGGTGTTCATCATATACATATGAATTTGTATTAAAAAAGTAGCGTGGATACAGTGAAATGCGAAATCCACGTTAGAATTGGAGATCGCTATGTGGCACACACTCTAATTCAAATAACTAATTATGTGACACACACTCTAATCCATGTTAGTGTGGATACCGTGGATACTGTTTCGATTTTTTTTTCAAATAACTCCTCATTAATTAATTTATAGTATATCATTTCGAATGACTAATTATTGCAAGGAAAACACGGGCATGGTAATACATACATATTCGTTTGCAAATGAAAGAAGATTCGTTTGCATTCTCAAATGTAGGCGCACCAGGCAGACCAGGGTCGTGTCGTGGTGGTCGCGTGTGTCGGACGGATGCTTAGAACCCAGCCACCCACCCCCCTCCCTCCCTCCCCCCTCCCCCCCAAAAAAAGGACGACGACAAAATAAGTT
>NC_057802.1:139169672-139230167 GCF_018294505.1 Triticum aestivum
TTCCACGTTTCGGATTGAAATATCTGGCGGCCCCAATTCCAGCCCTGCAAAATCTCCCTTCTCCACCGTCCCCTTCCGCGCCCAGATTGCTCAAATCCCTAATTCGCCGCCAACCCAAGCAAAGTTCGAATCGCCCCTCGTCTCGTCTCTTTCCCCACCTCTGTGTCGGACGACGACGATGAAGACAACGGTCGCACTTCACCACTGCACCGGAGCTACCTCATCTACGCCCTCGTCCACCGCACCTGGTGGTCCACCGACAACGTCAGCCGCCGCAACCGACGGGCCTTATAGACACCGACTTCCACCGCATCAGGTGCGCTTCACCGACGCCGTCTCCCAGCTCACCGGGGCTACTTCACCGAGCACATGGTCGTGCCTCCGCCCCCCGAGGCCGCTGGGGCTTCACCAATGGTCTCTTCAACTGCATCGTAGTGCTCCGCTGCCACTCAAGATCTGCATCCGTGCGCGGCCAGCCAACACCAGCGCATCACCCTCAACGGCTCTGAAGTGACCCGCGCTCTAGCTAGGTGAGCATGCCCAAACGCCAGCCCGAACTAGGTATCCACACATCACTCCCTTGTGCACTATTCCGACGATGTTTGGATATCCTTTCACTGCTCTCTTAGCTTACACGCCTATCCAACTCTGACTTCAACTCTTATTTCTTCTGGAGATATTATCTGAAACAAGCAAATCCATTTTTAGCGAAGCATGACGGCGCTACGGGATCTGGTACACATCCTGCACACCCGTATAACCTTGGAAGTATCTGTCCTCCGGTACAACAGCAAGGTCGATTCCTCTTATTTGATCAACCATTTGCCATGTCAAAAATGCAGAGGGGGATGCAAGGAGCACAAGGCCTGCACATCCAAGCAAGTGGTAACATGGACTTGTACATGGAACATCCCAAGCGCAAGCAGAGCTGCAGTGAGCCTGTACAACGAGCTAGCATAAGTCCCTGCATTTCATTTAATTCATACTGGCATTCGTGTATGATTTGTGTGCAGTGGCGGGTCCACGAATTCAAGTTACCAGGGGTGAATATTTAACTTAAAAAATACGAAGGCACTTGCACTCCGGAAATCAACATAACTTGAGAAATGTGAAGCTACATGCACTTTGAAAACCAGCTAATGATCCAAAGTAGTTCAGATTATAAACACTAAATGATACAAGCACCAAAAAACACAAAATGCAACATGGTGTACAAGGACTACAAACATGGTCTGTACCTGCTTGAATTATTCGTTCTCTGGCTGAAAATATCGAAGTGTAATTGCACCTATAACCAGTGCGCAAACTGCATATCAATATATCTATCCTGCACAAGTATGCCAATAGTTTCAAACAACAGATTAGAAAAGTATTTATGCTACGTTGTCATGATATGGGGACTTTCTGGTAGATGGCCTCGACGTTTCCTCAAGCCATGAAAATGCACTATAATTTGCTTGTCATCAATGCCTGCAAATCTCTATGTCTCTCTCAATATAGCAGATCATCATTAGACACTAAATCCTTCAATGGGAGCTTGCAAAATGCTTGCATTAGATCCCTCATTAGACACTATATGTTCATCACCAGGAGCATGTAAAATGTTTGCATCAAATCCTTCATTAGCAGTCTGTTCATTAGACACTTCAGGCTCAAGAACAACATGAGCTTGGATGTTTGCACCGGAAAGTTGATTAGATACATCAGATTCAGTCAGTTCAGTATTGATTGGGGGAGTTATAAAATAAGTAGAAATTGGTTTCATTTTCTCATAGATTCCTTACATACAAGCAATTTTACAACACCATCAGGTTTAACTATTGGCCAGAAATTGAAGAGTTGAATTAGATATAATCAGGGATGTGATGTACCTGCTCGTTGCGCATGCTACTCTTGCAAGCTGCGACTGTCCGTTTGCGCAAGCTCGATGCCATGCCCGTGCTGCCGCCGCTACCTCCCACGCAGGCTACACCCAGGGTTGGATCTTCATCTTCTTGTCCTTCCATTTGCTTGAAGCCCGGCGACCGCCCTCCAACGAACCAGACTGGAGGCTGGAGCGGATGAATTGGGATTTTTCCTGCTGTCGATCGATATGGGAGGCACTCGTTTGGGCCGCGAGCCTGCTATAGGGCATGCCTTGCACTTATGTTATTGGCCCATCCAAATTGAAACATTTTTCTTCATTTTTTACATTGCCTGCTTGTGCGTTGGGACGAACAAAACTAGCCTGGGCCAACCTGGATGACTCAAACTAGGTGCACACTTTCCAGCCACCCGAGGCGGCTGCCTATACCAGCCCCTATGGTGGCGTCGCCCCTTTTTGCGTGTATGATTGGGGTAGTGAAAAATATTCTGGTGGCGCTTTTGATTTACCCACAGAATGATTGAATTGCTTGTTTCTATGAACTGAGTTCGCCAATAATGTGAAGGATGCCAATCTTTTCATCCTATTGTAGATTGCTTAGATCTCGATATGCCAAAAGTAATCGCATGAAATATACAGTAAAAGCCAGTGTGATGTGTGTGGCTACAACTAGTCTGACTACACGTCCTCATATAACATATCAAGGACGCACCATCTTACCAGATTAACCATTCGACTTACCAATGCAGTGTGGGAAGAAATAAGTATTGGGACTGCGTATCCAAGCAATTGATGCCATGGACTCCTTCGTACAACCTCGTAAGCGAAAAAGAAGTTGTAGTGTGCCTGTACAAAGAACTAGCGTAAGTTCAGTTACCTGCTTCTCGGAATTTTAGTTAGCCACTTATTGCAAAAAAATTCAATTACGTTGCTTGGCTTAATTTAGTTTGCTACTGATTACATAATGCCACAGCCTGTTAATCCTATTATACACTGCGCCTATCTATGTGTTTGATACTTACTGTTAAGAATTACCTGTTTGCCTGAACTTAAATAGCTACTTGTGATGTTAATAACTACTTTTCAGCATCCAATTGAAACTCTTTAATTCCTTGTTTGTTTAACTGGTTTGCTGTTATAACTCCCAGTTGAGATGTTTTGCTAACTTCAACTTTTCTGAATCCAATTGGAACTTTAATGGCAAAATAGGTTAGCCCAAGATCAAAGAGCGAGGTCCCCATGGACGTTGTAACATCCCACAACGGTGGCACCAGCCCAATCGTGCATTATGAATTGCCAACTGCTGATGCTCTAGAGGCTAAACTAGTGGTAGAAAGAGATTCTGCTTCTACACTTAGAGATGAAGTTGACATGTTGAGCAAGCAAACACATAATCAGTAGCAGTACTCAAGACAACCATTAAATATTTGGTGGATTTGAAAACGAAGCAAGCTGAGACTGACCACATTGTTAAGGTCCTAAAGGAAAAAAAGAAATTAAATTCCCACTTGGTAAATCATAGGTGAAATGTTCTTTCCATCGTTGAATAACCTTTGTGTTGTTTGTTCATGTAATCAATCAAACCATTTGTTTTAGAGATCATGTAATAATTATTTTTGTTTTTTGGTTTGTAATTTTATTTGAGCACAAGTCTGTATAAATTGATAAGACTCGGAGAAATTTCATTTTGATTGCTGTGCCAGACCTACAAATATGCCAATCAGGCTGAATGTGCATTCAACAATAATAGTAGTATAGATGGACCATAAGTGGCACACATCGGAAAGGGCCAAGATGTTGTAATAGCTTGGCTAAAAAAGGATGCTGTTGTAGCAAAAAAAATACTGCGGCCTGGCTTATGTATGTTAGTTGATATTATTGATCCATATACTCTATAAGTGTTGATATGTCTGTTAGTTTTGTACATTCTTGGTTGATTGACTCGGTATTTGAATCTTGATACATCGCTTGTGTACATATCTAAATGGGAGTAGACATCATGCTGCGTGTGACATTTGAGTTGGACATGAAGTGTTCCAAATATTCGAATTCACCTTAAACTGGATTCTAGCTTCTGAATTTGAGTATCGCCATTTGTAAACCATATTCATATATGACAGTGGAATACATCTTTGTCGTCCTTTTGAAGATATATAAAAACACATCGAATGATTTATAAAGATTCGTATAGGAATACAAAATGGATTCGAATTTAGTTGCCAGGGTAAACGTGGATGCTTATTGTCCCAAAATTCGAAAGAAGCGGCAAAATGTCTCACTCCCACGTCGGCTGCCCGAAGCCAAGTGTTTGGGAGATGGAAATTACTGTCTACCCATTACACGGACAATCCATCGGCCCGATTTCCACTGCTCTAAATAGGGGTAGGTTAGTAACTTCAATTAGACGTGACACGACCGCCTCTGAGCCCATTCAGACACGGTGGGCACCAAACATGGGCGGCAAAACACATTTGATTCAAGCTCATCTGAAAGACCTCTGTTTCTCCCTCCATTTCCCCATTCATACACGGTGGGCGGCCAAACAAACTCGACTCGGCCGAAATTGATGTAGGCAAATATTTTCATTAGGGGCAGGTTTGTAACTTCACTCAGACGTGACACAACCGCCCTACCTGTCAGCCCCGTTCATACACTGTGGGCGCCAACCACCCTCTCCTCGCCGGGGCCGCTCACACGACCTTCTCTTCCATCGCAACGGGACTTATCCCCCGATGCACCCGTCTACCATCGCAGATCTGCTTCAACACCACCGACAGCCATCGCACCCCCGATGCCTCCATGGCGCCGCAAGAGAGGTGGTACTTCATATCTCCTCAACTTTTTGATCTCAACCAGAAAATACTCCCTCCATCCGGAAATACTTGTCATCAAAATGAATAAAAGGGGATGTATCTAGATGTATTTTAGTTATAGATACACCCTTTTTTGTCCATTTTGATGACAAGTTTTTTCGGACGGAGGGAGTAGATCTTAGCTTGGTTACTCTACTTTCTTTTCAACTCTTAGAATTTAGTTCTTAGTTCGAAGCAAACAATGGCTGCTAAATATCATTTCTCCAGTTTGCAGCTTCAAATCTGCCATGGCACAGTCATAATACGGTTTAATTGATCATGTTGTTTCTGTGGTGGTTTCTTTAATAGAAATCGGAGGGGAAACCCTATTTTGCTTTAAAAAGTTATGCTTAGAGTTTCCCCCTTTTTTGATCACTATACGATCAGAATACGTGCTTCGTGTCATAATAGCACTGCTCCACCCATCAAGCTAAACAAGCTTATTTGTTCAAATACGGATCTGATATTATTAAAACAGAGTCATTTAATTGGTCAGCTAAATGTTCCTAAATTAGTTTCCAAAATTCATGTTCGCCGCTCGGGTGTGTATCTCTACAGGGTGCCCACGGTGGGCCAGCCCACCGTGGGATTTTGGGTCGTCCCAGCCCCCGATTCCCCTCTGTTCCGCTGCGCGCTTCCGATCTCTACTCGCCCCCAGCCGCCTGCCTCGCCGGCGACTTGCCGTCCCCGGACGGCATGACTCTAGGAGGAGACGCCGGACTAACAGGAGGTCAGGAGCCGCTCGCCCAACAGCGTCACCGCTGCCCGGGCGCGCCGCCGTGCCTACCTTCCCAGTCCGTTCAGGGCTCAGGCCTGCAGCACCCACTAAGCCAACCTGATTTATCCTGAGATACGTCCTCAACATTCAGCAGCCACTCCTCATCACCCATTTTCTAATTGATTCATTACTCATTAGGCAGGACTGTCATTAGCGTTTGTTGTGTGCTCAGTGCTACCTACACTTAATGGTTCAGATGTATTTCGGTAATTTTAGTACCTATAAAGTTCACAGGGTTTTCAAAATTCCGGCCCTAGGAACAGACACTAGTCATTTTGGATTGTTGGTCGTAGTGACATTGACCCAGATTACTACTGCAAGCTAGGTTTGTTGACAATTTTACTTGTCTTTCTTACTCATTTGATATAATATCCAATTATTCACGTTGACTAGTTGCAAACAATAAGTGCTAGACAAACTTCTTGATTCAGATTTTGGACGGTCTCTTACTGCAGTTACAATTCTGCATACTTGTCCTAGTAAGCTCACAAGTAAATGATTGATTCACTACATCTATGCTTGCCTTGTCATATTTGCTGTCAATATTCTTTTAGGGTGGACCACCCTGTTTCTAAATACTGGAACCATAGACATGAGTGAATAGTATTTGTCTATGTGATCTCTTCCATCATGTGTGGGCAACGAACACTGCATTGTATAGAAAGAAAGTGTCATTTCCAGCTTTTACATAGGCTTCGATCTTTTACATGGAATACAATCTGCCTCCTTGCTTTGTGTCGCACTACCAACACTCCACCCTTGAAGCTAAACATTATGCCACTCATAATTCCTTAGTTTATTCGTTCAAATACGAATTTCATATGATTCTAATGTTCCTACTTTAGTTTTGAAATGTGTGCCTGCCTGTTATAGAGACATAAGGGGTTTGTATTTCTGTGTGTGGTCTGGTCAACACGGTTTGGGGGTGAACTTTGCATATGTAGGGGTTTATAGGGAGACACTCTTCAAGTTGAATCCGCAATGCATTCCATAGATAATCTGACTACCTTTTATGTTTTCATGAATCTCAGATTCTAAACACCATCATAATGATTGTGAGCTTGCGTGCATGAAAATAATAAAGCGGAACAATGCCATGGCTGTCAAACTTGGCATTAAGGGACTGAAATCAAGTCTGGATGCAATGCAATGCAAACGCTCTCCACCTACAGATTCATGCTCAGAATATGATCCTAACAGTGATTCTGAGCTAGAGGGAGACCTAAGTCAATGTAGCTCCCTAATGGAGGATTCAGAGGAAGATGCCCTATCTTATTCACCCATCAAGGTGTTTGCTCTAACTTTCCAAGGTTATATTGGTCGCACATATCTTGCAACTGATGCTTTGCATTGCTTCTACTTTGTTGAACTGCCATTAGCTTAGTTTACACATCATGTATGTGAATACGTCCTGCCTATCCATTTTCAATACATATTCCATCTGTCATCATACATATTTATCCATTCAAATGTTGTTCTTGTGTATTAGACGTTCAAAAGGAAGAGGGCGATTGCTGATCGTGGAGGAGCACAAGCAAAGTATTTGGAAAAGGTAGTGGCACCTGATAAATCAAATAGCCCATTAGGTGTAGTTGCAATATCACCTGACCCACAAAACACCCCAACTCTAGCAGACTCTAGCCCTACTACACTGGTCATTTCTCATGCCCCAACTCAGCAGACCCCAACTACAGCAAACATTATGATTATGCCAGTTGACATAGCACCAGCTCTACGACGCAAAACCCCCATTCCAGCAAAGAGTACACCAAATCCAGTTGCCAAATCCCTTTTCGAACCAGAGAGAGCCCCAATTGCAGCAAATAGGACCCCTGTTCTATTTCTTCCCAGTTTAGAAGACGAAGCTTATATTGTTGTCAGGAACTTTGTGCGCATCTTTCCTTCATGGAAAGATTATACCGCAGACACGGAACAATTTCCAGTCTTCCTCCGCAACTTACACGTAAGTAATGTACTAATGTTATTCATGGTCATTACTGCATATGTTTCTGCTGACAGAAGACACAAGATTTCATTCTTTTAAATAGGCGAGGACCAAACTGGATTGTGAAGACGAGCAAGGGTTGGTTGCGCTTTTCAAGCACTCGTTGATGAAGTATCGTTCCTACCTGAGGCAAGCGCACTTCGATGGCAAGCCTCTAAACGAAATTTTTGTAAAGTCTCCGGTGCTACATTTATCCGACGGTGACTGGAATAATCTTGTTACACATTGGTCTCGGCTGCAGCGTAAGGTACTGTCTATGATATCACATCACAATTTGAACTACATTTCTGCATTTGCCTTAACGTCTCACTTGTACGAAAACTGTTAGCAGAAGAACATTAATTCTCAAGGGACCACAGAATCTCGCAACTATACTGCACACTGCATTGCTCTTGTGAGTACCTCTTGCCCTGTATGACCATACTTACTTTCATAGCTGTTTGATTATGTAGCATCACTGCACATGTTAGCCTCGTTATTGTCCATTTGGTGGACATTATAAGATCCGTATGGACTCTTACATAAATTTAGAATCAACCCAATGCTTTTGAAGAGGTTTAGCTCTGCAGTCCTCTTGTAAGGGCTGAACGTCGTCTATAACTGTACTTACATTAACAGCTACTCCCTCCGTCCCATAATATAAGAACGTTTTGTACAGTACACCAGTGTTCAAAACACTCTTGTATTATGGGAGGAGGGATTGGTTCATTGTGTAGCATTCTGCATCTTATCTCCCTCGCCCACCATTTACTAAAAAAGATCAGATCTATATTTAATCTTACCAAAAAGTAGAATACACAGACAATGCCAGTGCAGAAGTGTAGCCCATTGCTCTTGTCAGTACATTTTGTCCTGTAACGCTTGTACTTCCAGGGATTGGTAGTTGATTATGTAGCATCAATCTGCATCTTATCTTCATTATCCTCTATCCCTTCCAGTATTACCATATCTATAATTACTCTCTACAAAATGTAGAGTACAGGCAACGCTTATGAAGAAGATTTTGTGCTGAAATTCTTGAGTTATCCTTCCCTTGACATGGAGAAGGGCATTATAAAGCCGGTGTTAACTGTTAATGTAAGTCAGTCCTTCTAAAGCCTTTATCCTCAACTGCTATTTAATTTGCTCATACTCCCTATCGTTTACTGCTGTTTAGTTTGCTGTTTCTACCAAAATGCATGTTCGCAAGACCGTAAGTTCTAAGTTTTACTTGTAAAACCAAATTCCTTATTCATACCATGCACATTACTCAATACTCCCTATATGTATGCTTGTTTTGTGGATCTATAATCCAGTGTGTGGTGAAGCAGCCCACGTTTGCACCTTGTCATCTCCTGTTTTATCTTACTGATGTGGCTGATGATATGAACAACATGCCATGCACATTAACCAATACGATGATTTTCTTTGCCCTTCATCTATGCTTGTTATGTTGACATGGTAATCCAGTAGTGTGGTGAAGCTCCTCGCATTATGAACAATGCCAAATTATGCTATTGATACTTTGAACTTACTCTTTATTTTCTAATTTGAAATTGGATGTAATTGACAGCACGGTTATCATCTTTGTTTATACACGTGCAAAACCTGTCATCTCTCTGCTTTGTTTCAGGGTGATATGCCTGTTGGCATGCACAAGTCTGCTGAAGGCTGTGAGACAAACCCAACATATATTGCAGCAAAGAAGGCAAAACATCTTGAAGATAGCGAGGCAACCCCAAAGTCTTGTCTTGATGCAGTGTTCAAGTCACTTGAGACTAGCAGTCAGACAAGCTCACATAATTCATTGTCTGAATTAGTTGGACTTCTTCAGTCCCAAGTTCTAGCAGAAAGGCATTCTGCAACTCAACTTCGACTTGAAGTCCTATCTCTAAGAAAGATTGCGGAGGACACCAATGAGAACCTCATCGCTAAACAGCTACACCTGGAAGCTATGACCGACATGCTAGGCCGGTCTCACAGCCTTACTCAGCAGCTTGCGCAGCAGTTCCCGCGCAAGGCTAACCTTTCTTGAACTGTCTTGGAAGTGGTCTCGGTTCAGTATTATTTTGTTACGCTGCAATGGTGCCCAGTTTTTGTAATCTGCTTCTTCGTTGCGCTTTATGATCACTGGTGGCGAACTTTGATGCCTAGTGGATGTAATATACCATAAATCCTTTATTGTATAGTGTAGGTTTATTCTTAGTTACTATGCCGTAATTTCTTTATTGTATAGAGTAGGTTTGTTCTTAATTCCTACTAGTTGCTGCCATCATTCGCTATCTGAAAAAAATCAGATGTAGTCGACCGGGCCGAAACATTCGCCTCTAACGGGCCTGGTTTTTAGCGGGCCACAATTGGGCCGGCCTGCATCTTTCTTGGGCCCGAACGAATGGCCTTCACACTTTGCGTGAGGCCCACAACTTACACCGGCCTATATTTTAGTTGGGCCTTTTATGGACCCAGCGCTTAGTTTGGCCCAGGTAGCGTTGGACCATTAGCAGGCTGAATATTGTACTGGCCTATTACGGCCCAGCTGAAACCATGGGCCTTTAGCAGGCCGAAATGCATGTTGGGCCTCAATTTTCACTAGTTGTCGACGGGCCTTCAGCAGGATGAAATGTAGATCGGGCCTTTTTGGGCCCAGTTATATCACGGGCAGTTACTAGGCCGAAACATATCTCGAGCCTTAGTTGGCCCACTGATATCATGGGCCTTTAAGAGGCCGAAAGCTTAGTACACACATCAACGGGCCGAATTATGCGACAGGCCTTTAACATGCCCAAAGTCACGTTGGACTTAACTGTTGCCACCTTTATCACGGGCCGTTAGTGGGCCCGATGTCCCGTCGGACCATATATGGCCCATGGGCAGCACGGGCCATTCCTAGGCTGAAAGTCACACCGGGCTGAAATGGGCCCATGTCTACATCGGGCCTCTAATAGGACGAAAGTCACTGGGCTGTAATTGGGCCCAAATATTTGGCGGTAACGGGCCAGATCTAGCTTCGGGCCGTAAATGGGCCCAAATATTTGGTGAACAATTAACGGGCCAGATCTGGCTTCGGGCCGTAAATGGGCCTGTATTAAGCAGGCCGTTATTGGGCTGGCCCACTAGTACCTGAGTAAGTACTATGGGCCTTTGACTGGGCCGGCCTTTTTAACCTATATGGGCCTTTGTTGGGCCCAGCCACGTGTCGACGTATCGTAGGCATGTCTCCTTGAATGGACGGGCGACATCTGGCCCACTGATGAGCTAACAGGTGTTCCCTCCGGCCAATCAGAATTTTAGACGTGGAAATTTCCCATTGGTCCCGGCCTTTAACAGGTTATCGGATCCAAAACCGGACCCGATGGCTTAACGGCGTTCCGTTACGGTGGATGCCATGTGTCGGTCACCCTTGACGAAAGCACTTCTGTGACGCGTGATTTATCGTCATGGAAGTGGACACTTCCATGATGATAATTTTGGTAATGTCATGGAACACTTCTATGACAGCACAGCTATGACTATCTTGATTCTGTCATAAATTTGTCATGGATGTACATGCATGAAAGAAAACGTGACCTACTGTGACAAACACGTATCATCACGGAAGTGTATTTTTTTGTAGTGTTTGTTCTGATACATGGATCCCATCTCAGATTTCATGGCCTCAAGCCATTTCGCGGAATCTAGGCTCATCATCACTTCCTCATAGTTCGTAGGTTCATCGTGGTCAAGCAACATGACCTCCAAAACATGATTACCGTACCACTCTGGTGCAGATCTTACTCTGGTTGACCTATGAGGTTCGGTAGTAACTTGATCAGAAGTTTCATGATCATCATCATTAGCTTCCTCACTAACTGGTGTAGGAATCACTGGAACTGATTTCTGTGATGAACTACTTTCCAATAAGGGAGCAGGTACAATTACCTCATCAAGTTCTACTTTCCTCCCACTCACTTCTTTCGAGAGAAACTCCTTCTCTAGAAAGGATGCATTCTTAGCAACGAATATCTTTCCTTCGGATCTATGACAGAAGGTGTACCCAACAGTTTCTTTTGGGTATCCTATGAAGACGCACTTCTCCGATTTGGGTTTGAGCTTATCAGGTTGAAAAAAATTCACATAAGCATCGCAACCCCAAACTTTAAGAAACGACAGCTTAGGTTTCTTGCTAAACCACAGTTCATACGGTGTCGTCTAAACGGATTTTTAGACGGTGCCCTATTAACGTGAATGCAGCTATCTCTAATGCATAACCCCAAAATGATAGCGGTAAATCAGTAAGAGACATCATAGATCGCACCATATCAAATAAAGTGCGGTTACGACGTTCGGACACATCATTACGTTGTGATGTTCCGGGTGGCGTGAGTTGCGAAACTATTTCGCATTGTTTCTAATGAAGACCAAACTCATAACTCAAATATTCACCTCCACAATCAGATCGTAGAAACTTTATTTTCTTGTTACGATGATTTTCCACTTTACTCTGAAATTCTTTGAACTTTTCAAATGTCTCAGACTTATGTTTCATCAAGTAGATATACCCATATCTGCTTAAATCATCTTTGAAGGTCAGAAAATAACGATACCCACCGCGAGCCTCAACACTCATCGGACCGCATACATCAGTATGTATTATTTCCAACAAGTTTGTTGCTCGCTCCATTGTTCCGGAGAACGGAGTCTTAGTCATGTTGCCCATGAGGCATGGTTCGCAAGCATCAAGTGATTCATAATCAAGTGATTCCAAAAGCCCATCAGCATGGAGTTTCTTCATGCGCTTTACACCAATATGACCTAAACGGCAGTGCCACAAATAAGTTGCACTATCATTATTAACTTTGCATCTTTTGGCTTCACTATTATGAATATGTGTATCACTACGATTGAGATTCAATAAACCATTTATATTGTGTGTATGACCATAGAAGGTTTTATTCATGTAAACAGAACAACAATGATTCTTTGACTTAAATGAATAACCGTATTGCAATAAATATGATCCAATCATATTCATGCTCAACGCAAACACCAAATAACATTTATTTTAGGTTAACACTAATCCCGAAGGTAAAGGGAGTGTGTGATGGTGATCTTATCAACCTTGGGATCACTTCCAACACACATCATCACCTCGCCCTTAACTAGTCTCTGTTTATTTTGCAACTCCCGTTTCGAGTTACTACTCTTAGCAGCAGAACCAGTATCAAGTACCGAGGGGTTGCTATAAACACTAGTAAAGTACACATCAATAACATGTATATCAAATATACCTTTGTTCACTTTGCCATCCTTCTTATCCGCCAACTATCTAGGGCAGTTCCACTTCCAGTGACCATTTCCTTTCCGGTATAAGAACTCAGTTTCAGGCTTAGGTCTAGCTTTGGGCTTCTTCATGGGAGTGGCAACTTACTTGCCATTCTTCTTGAAGTTACCTTTCTTTCCCTTGCCCTTTCACTTGAAACTAGTGGTCTTGTCAACCATCAACACTTGATGTTTTTCTTGATTTCTACCTTCACCGATTTCAGCACCGCGAAGTGCGCAGGGAATCATTTTTGTCATCCCTTGCATATTATAGTTCATCACGAAGTTCCAGTAACTTGGTGATAGTGACTAGAGAACTCTGTCAATCACTATTTTATCTAGAAGATTAACTCCCACTTGATTCAAGCGATTGTAGTACTCAGACAATCTGAGCACATGCTCACTCGTTGAGCTATTCTCCTCCATCTTGTAGGCAAAGTACTTGTTAGAGGTCTCATACCTCTTGACTCGGGGATGAGTCTGAAATACCAATTTCACTTGGAACATCTTATATGCTCCGTGGCTTTCAAAACATTTTTAAGTCCCGGTTCTAAGCCGTAAAGCATGGCGCACTAAACTATCAAGTAGTTATCATACCGAGTTTGCCAAACGTTCATAACATCTGCATCTGCTCCTGCAATTGGTCCGTCACCTAGTGGTGCATCAAGGACATAATTCTTCTGTGCAGCAATGAGGATAATCCTCAGATCACGGACATAGTCCGCATCATTGCTACTATCATCTTTCAACATAGTTTTTCTCTAGGAACATATCAAAAATAAACAGGGAGCTACATCGCGAGCTATTGATCTACAACATAGTTATGCAAATACTATCAGGACTAAGTTCATGATAAATTAAAGTTCAATTAATCATATTACTTAAGAACTCCCACTTAGATAGACATCCCTCTAGTCATCTAAATGATCACGTGATCCATATCAAATAAACCATGTCCGATCATCACGTGAGATGGAGAAGTTTTCAATGGTGAACATCATTATGTTGATCATATCTACTATATGATTCACGCTCGACCTTTCGGTCTTAGTGTTCCGAGGCCATATCTGCATATGCTAGGCTCGTCAAGTTTAACCCGAGTATTCTGCATGTGCAAAACTGGCTTGCACCCGTTGTATGTGAACGTAGAGCTTATCACACCCGATCATCACGTGGTGTCTCGGCACGACGAACTGTCGCAACGGTGCATACTCAGGGAGAACACTTGTACCTTGAAATTTAGTGAGAGATCGTCTTATAATGCTACCACCGTACTAAGCAAAATAAGATGCATAAAGGATAAACATCACATGCAATCAATATACGTGATATGATATGGCCATCATCATCTTGTGCCTTTGATCTCCATCTCCAAAGCATCGTCATGATCACCATCGTCACCGGCTTGACACCTTGATCTCCATCGAAGCATCATTGTCATCTCGCCGACTATTGTTATCACGACTATCGCTACCGCTTAGTGATAAAGTAAAGCAATTACATGGCGATTGCATTTCATACAATAAAGCGACAACCATAAGGCTCCTACCAGTTGCCGATAACTGTTACAAGACATGATCATCTCATACAATAATTTATATATCATCACGTCTTGACCATATCACATCACAACATACCTTGCAAAAACAAGTTAGATGTCGTCTACTTGTTGTTGCAAATTTTACGTGGCTGCTATGGGTTTAGCAAGAACCGTTCTTACCTACGCATCAAAAACCACAGTGATTTTTCGTCAAGTCTGATGTTTTAACCTTCAACAAGGACCGGGCGTAGTCACACTCGATTCAACTAAAGTTGGAGAAACAGACACCCACTAGCCACCTGTGTGCGAAGCACGTCGGTAGAACCAGTCTCGCGTAAGCGTACCCGTAATGTCGGTCTGAGCCACTTCATCCAACAATACCGCCGAATCAAAGTATGACATGCTGGTAAGCAGTATGACTATTATCGCCCACAACTCTTTGTGTTCCACTCGTGCATATAACATCTACGCATAGACCTGGCTCGGATGCCACTGTTGGTGAACGAAGTATTTCAAAAAAATTCCTACGATCACGCAAGATCTATCTAGGAGATGCATAACAACGAGCAGGGAGAGTGTGTCTACGTACCCTCTTAGACCGAAAGCGGAAGCTTAAGTAACACGGTTGATGTAGTCGAACGTCTTCGCGATCCAACCGGTCAAGTACCGAACGCACGGCACCTCCGCGATCTGCACACGTTCAGCTCGGTGACGTCCCTCGTACTCTTGATCTAGCTGAGGCCGAGGGAGAGTTTCGTCAGCACGACGGCGTGATGACGATGATGATGAAGTTACCCTCGCAGGGCTTCGCCTAAGCAGTACAACGATATGACCGAGGTGGAAATCTGTGGAGGGGGGCACTGCACACGGCTAAGACAACTGTCAACTTGTGTGTCTATGGGGTGCCCCCTTCCCCCGTATATAAAGGAGTGGAGGAGGGGAGGGCCGGCCCTCTCTATGGCGCGCCCAAGGGGGATTCCTACTCCTAGTCAGAGTAGCTTCCCCCCCCCCTTCCCTAGTTGGAGTAGGAGAAGAAGGAAGAGGGAGAAGGAGAGAAGGAAAGGCCCGCCCCCCCAATCCGGATTGGGCTTGGGGGCGCGCGCCTCCCACTTGGCTGCATCCTCTTCTCTCCACCATGGCCCATTAAGGACCATTAACTCCCCGGGGGGTTCCGGTAACCTCCTGGTACTCCGGAAAATGCTCGAACTCATCTGAAACCTTTCCGGTGTCCAAACAGAGCCTTCCAATATATCAATCTTTATGCCTCTACCATTTCGAGACTCCTCGTCATGTCCATGATCACATCCGGGACTCCGATTCGGTACATCAAAACACATAAACTCATAATACCGATCGTCATCGAACGTTAAGCGTGCGGACCCTACGGGTTCGAGAACTATGTAGACATGACCGAGACTCATCTCCGGTCAATAACCAATAGCGGAACCTGGATGCTCATATTGGTTCCTACATATTCTACGAAGATCTTTATCAGTCAAACTGCACAACAACATACGTTGTTTCCTTTGTCATCGGTATGTTACTTGCCCGAGTTTCGATCGTCGGTATCATCATACCTAGTTCAATCTCGTTACCAGCAAGTCTCTTTACTCGTTCTGTACTGCATCATCCCACAACTAACTCATTAGTCACATTGCTTGCAAGGCTTATAGTGATGTGCATTACCGAGAGGGCCCAGAGATACCTCTCCGACAATTGGAGTGACAAATCCTAATCTCGATCTATGCCAACTCAACAAACACCATCGCACTCATGTGGCAAAACTGGTATAAAGGTTTTTGGATGCACAAGTAGAGGTCATACTTGGTGCAAATGAAGGCTAGCAAAATACTGGCAAGCGACCAACCAAGAAACGAATAATCTCATAAGCAAGCATTAAGCATAACTAACACCGAATAATGCACCACAAGTTGGACATAATTTTCATTGCATGATTATTGACTTTCGTTCATGCATAGGGAATCACAAACCTTAACACCAATATTCCTACTAGAGCACAATTACTCACCAACATAACTCACATATCACATCATCGTATCTCAAAACTATTACTAAGAATCAAGTTTATTTTGTCCAATGATCTTCATGACATTTTTTTCTTTATCCTTCTTGGATATCTATCACTCTGGGACTAATTTTCATGTGTTGCTTTTCATAAGCTCAAACAAATATAAGTGAAGATCATGAGCATAACAAATTTTCTTTCTCTCAAAATAATTTAAGTGAAGCAAGAGAGAATTTCTTTAAAATTTTACTAACTCTCAAATAAATCTATGTGAAGCAAGAGAGCATTTCTTCAAAAATACTAAGCACACCGTGCTCAAAAAGATATAAGTGAAGCACTAGAGCAAGTCCTAGCTCATAAAAGATTTAAGTGAAGCATAGAGAGCAATTCTAACAAGTCATGATATAATTTTGGCTCTCTCAAATAAGTGTGTCCAGCAAGGATTGGTGACATAAAACACAAAATAAAACAAGAAAAGACTCATATCATACAAGACGCTCCAAGCAAAACACATATCATGTGACGAACAAAAATATAGCCTCGAGTAAAATACCGATGGTCGTTAGAAGAAAGAGGGGATGCCACTCGGGGGGCATCCCCAAGATTAGTTGGTTGCTCATTATTGGATAATAGCTTGGGATGCTGGGGCATACCCAAGCTTAGGCTCTTCTATCCTTCTTTCATCCATCGTAAGATAACCCAAAACTTGAAAACTTCAATCACACAAAACTCAACAAAACCTTCGTGAGATCCGTTCGTGTAAGAAAAATAAACCACTACTATAAGTGTTGTATGAAAACAATTATTATTTTGCTTTTGTATTATATCTATTGTATTCCAACTTTTCTATGGCAAAAACTCATCAAAGAAAACCATAGAGCCATCAAAATAAGCACACAACACAAAGAAAACAGAATCTGTCCAAACAGAACAGTCTGTAGAAATCTGATTTGTTCGAATACTTCTGGAACTCCAAAAATTCTAAAAAACTAGGACAACCTGGATAATTTGTATATTGATTTTCCGAAAAAATAATTGGCATTTTATCACATTCTGGTGATTTTGAACAATTATTTTTGTGAGCACAAAGTTTCTGTCTTTTTCAGCAAGATCAAACAACTATCACCCAAGAATATCCTATTTGTTCTACTTGGCACAAACACTAATTAAAACATAAAAAACACAAATATAACAGTAGCATAATTGTTCAAACACTCAAGAACAGAAAGCAAAAAAGCAAAAGTAAAATTTATTCATTGGGTTGCCTCCCAACAAGCGCTATAGTTTTACGCCCTTAGCTAGGCATAAGATTTCAATGATGCTCTCATGAAAGACGAGAATTAAAGCATAAAGAGAGCATCATAAAACTTGTTACAAACACATTTAAGTCTAACATACTTCCTATTCATAGGAATTTTATAGGAAAACAAAGTATCAAGAGAAGCAAAAACTAGCATATGCAAGGAAGAAGAAAGAAACAATAGCAATCTCAATAGGTAATTTAGTAACATGAAAATTTCTACAACCATATTTTCCTCTCTCATAATAATTAAAAGTAGGATCATGATCAAATTCAACAATATAGCTATCACATAACATATTCTCTACATGATCCACATGCATGCAAAGTTGACACTCTTCCAAAATAGTGGGATCATAAAATAAAGTCATGACCTCTCCAAGCCCACTTTTGTCAAAAATTTCATAAGATTGATCACTCTCCAAATATGTGGGATTATTTATACCTAGAGTTGACACTCTTCCTAACCCACTTTCAATATAATTGCAAACATATTCATCATGAGGCCTAAATAGATTTTCAAGATCATAAGAATCACTATCACCCCAATCATGATCATTGGAACAGGTGGTAGAGATAGCAAAATTAGCATCTCCAAGCTTGGGGTTTTGCATATTATTAGCACAATTAACATTAATATAATTTATAGTAAAATCATTGCAATCATGCTTTTCATCCAAGGGGCTATCATGAATCACTTCATAAATTTCTTCATCACATTTTTCAGATTCACGAATCTCAAGCAAAACTTCATAAAGATAATCTAGTGAACTCGATTCACTAGCAATTGGTATTATTGCAATATGTAAGAGCACATGTTCCTCTCTCATAGTAATTTTCAGTAGCATCATGAATGAATTCAACAATATAACTATCACACAAAGCATTATTCTCATGATGCACAAGCATAGAAATTTTACTACTCACTGCATAAGCAAAATTCTTCTCATTCATAGTAGTGGGAGCAAACTCAACAAAATAACCATCATGTGAGGTATAATCCAATTGAAAATTAAAATCATGATGACAAGTTTCATGGTTATCATTATTCTTTATAGCATACATGTCATCATAATAATCATCATAGATAGCAACTTCGTTCTCATAATCAATTGGAACCTCTTCCGAAATAGTGGATTCATCACTAAATAAATTCATGACCTCTCCAAATGCACTTTCATAATTATCACAATAAGATTCAACACCCTCCAAAATAGTGGGATCGTCACTTCCTAAAGTTGACACTCTTCCAAACCCACTTTCATCAATATAATCATCATAAATACGAGGCATGCTATCATCATAATAAATTTGCTCGTCAAAACTTGGGGGACAAAAAATATCATCTTCATCAAACATAGCATCCCCAAACTTGTGGCTTTGCATATCATTAGGATCATGGATATTCAAAGAATTCATTCTAACAACATTGCAATCATGCTCATCATTCAAATATTTAGTGCCAAACATTTTATAGACTTCTTCTTCTAACACTTGAGCACAATTTTCCTTTCCATCAGTTTCACGAAAGACATTAAAGAGATGAATCATATAAGGCAACCTCAATTCCATTTTTTGTAGTTTTCTTCTATAAACTAAACTAGTGATAAAACAAGAAACTAAAAGATTCGATTGCAAGATCTAAAGACATACCTTCGAGCACTAACCTCCCCAGCAACGGCGCCAGAAAAGAGCTTAGTTGACGGGGTTTTAATGCCGCTTACCTAGCCTCCCCAGCAACGGCGCCAGAGAAGAGCTTGATGTCTACTACGAAACGTTCTTCTTGTAGATGTTGTTGGGCCTCCAAGTGCAGAGTTTTGTAGGACAGTAGCAAATTTCCCTCAAGTGGATGACCTAAGGATTATCAATCCGTGGGAGGCGTAGGATGAAGATGGTCTCTCTCAAACAACCCTACAACCAAATAACAAAGAGTCACTTGTGTCCCCAACACACCGAATACAATGGTAAATTGTATAGGTGCACTAGTTCGGCGAAGAGATGTGATTGCTCTCTGACTATAGCGCCAGAAAAGCTCCTGTCTGCCAGGAATACGTCGGTATTTCCCCAAAGAGGAAGGGATGATGTAGCACAGCGACGGTAGGTATTTCCGTCAGTGAAGAAACCAAGGTTATCGAACCAATAGGAGAACCAAGCAACACAACATAAATAGCACCTGCACACAAATAACAACACCTCGCAACCCGACGTGTTAAAGGGGTTGTCAATCCCTTTCGGGTAACGATGCCAGAAATTGTAATAGATTGAATTAATAGATCGCAAATAAAATAAAGTGCAGCAAAGTATTTTTGTATTTTTGGTTTAATAGATCTGAATAAAAATGCAAAGGAAAAGTAGATCGCAAGCAAATATATGAGGAAGAAGACCCGGGGGCCGTAGGTTTCACTAGTGGCTTCTCTCGAGAAAGATAGCAAATGGTGGGTAAACAAATTACTGTTGGGCAATAGATAGAACCTCAAATAATTATGACGATATCCAGGCAATGATCATTACATAGGCATCACGTCCAAGATTGACCGACTCCTGCCTGCATCTACTACTATTACTCCACACATCGACCGCTATCCAGCATGCATCTAGTGTATTAAGTTCATGGAAAAATGGAGTAATGCAATAAGAACGATGACATGATGTAGACAAGATCTGTTTATCTATTGCGTAGATATAGATCCCATCTTTTTATCCTTAGTAGCAACGATACATACGTGTCGGTTCCCTTTCTGTCACTGGGATCAAGCACTATAAGATCGAACCCACTACCGGGCACCTCTTCCCATTGCAAGATAAATAGATCAAGTTGGCCAAACAAAACTCAAATATCGGAGAAGAAATACGACGCTATAAGAGATCATGCATATAAGAGATCAAAGAAACTCAAATAAATTTCATGGATATAAAAAGATATGACTAATCATAAACTCAAAGTTCATCATATCCCAACAAACACACCGCAAAAAGAGTTACATCATATGGATCTCCAAGAGACCATTGTATTGAGAATTCAGCGAGAGAGAGAAAGCCATCTAGCTACAAACTACGGACCCGAAGGTCTACAAAGAACTACTCACGCATCATCAGAGAGGCGCCAATGGAGGTGGTGAACCCCATCCGAGATGGTGTCTAGATTGGATCTGGTGGTTCTGGACTCTGCGGCGGCTGGATGAATAATTCGTCGACTACCCTAGGGTTCTGGTATTTTGGGGGTATTTATAGAGCAAAGAGGTGGTCCGGGCGGCACCCGAGGTAGGCACAACCCACCAGGGAGCGCCTGGGCCTCCTGGCACGCCCTGGTGGGTTGTCCCCTCCTCGGGACTCCCCTGAGGTGCAACCAGGGCCCAACATCTTCCATCTGGACCATAAAAATAATCGTGGAGTTTCGTGGCATTTGGACTCCGTCTGATATTGATTTTCTACGATGTAAAAAACATGGAAAAAACAGCAACTGGCACTTGGCACTATGTCAATAGGTTAGTACCAAAAATGATATAAAATGATTATAAAACATCCAATATTGATAATATAATAGCCTGGAATAATCCAAAATTATAGATACGTTGGAGACGTATCAAGATGGTGATACAAGTGCAATATGGATGGTGGATATAGGTTTTTGTAATCTGAAAATATAAAACAGCAAGGTAACTAGTAGTAAAAGTGAGCAAAAATGGTATTGCAATGCTTGGAAACAAGGCCTAGGGCTCATACTTTCACTAGTGCAAGTTCTCTCGACAATGATAACATAATTAGATCATATAACAATCCCTCAACGTGCAACAAAGAGTCACTAATAGCGGAGAACAAACGAAGTGATTATTGTAGCGTACGAAACCACCTCAAAGTTATTCTTTGTGATAAATCTATTGGGCTATTCCTATAAGTGTCACAAACAGCCCTAGAGTTCGTACTAAAATAACACCTTATGACACACATCAACCAAAACCCTAATGTCACCTAGATACTCCAATGTCACCACAAGTATCCGCGGGTTTGATTATACGATATGCATCACACAATCTCATATTCATCTATTCAAACCAACACAAAGAACTTCAAAGAGTGCCCCAGAGTTTCTACCGGAGAGTCAAGACGAAAACGTGTGCCAACCCCTATGCATAAGTTCACAAGGTCACAGAACCCGCGAATTGATCACCAAAACATACATCAAGTAGATCACGTGAATATCCCAATGTCACCACAGATAAGCACATGCAAGACATACATCAAGTGTTCTCAAATCCTTAAAGACTCAACCCGATAAGATAACTTCAAAGGGAAAACTCAATACATTACAAGAAGGTAGAGGGGGAGAAACATCATAAGATCCAACTATAATAGCAAAGCTCGCGGTACATCAAGATCGTGCCATACCAAGAACACGAGAGAGAGAGAAAGATCAAACACATATCTACTGGTACATACCCTCAGCCCCGAGGGTGAACTACTCCCTCCTCATCATGGAGACCGCCGGGATGATGAAGATGGCCACCGGTGATGGTTTCCCCCTCCGGTAGGGTGCCGGATTGGGCTCTCGATTGGATTTTCGTGGCTACAGAGGCTTGCGGCGGCAGAACTCCCGATCTAGGTTTATTTCCGGGCGTTTTGGTATTTATAGGAATTATTGGCGTCGAGAACAAGTCAGGGGGGTCCACGAGGAGCCCACAAGGTCGGAGGGCGTGCCCTAGGGGGGTGGGGCGCCCTCCACCCTTGTGGAGGCCTCATGGCTCTTCTGGCCCAACTCTTTTGCTTCAGGGGCTTCTTGTCCATAAAAAATCACCATAAATTTTCACGTCAATTAGACTCCGTTTGATATTCCTTTTCTGCAAAACTCAAAAACAAGGAAAAAACATAAACTGGCACTAGGCTCTAGGTTAATAGGTTAGTCCCAAAAAATAATATAAAATAGCATATAAAACATCCAAGATGGATAATATAATAGCATGGAACAATCAACAATTATAGATACGTTGGAGACGTATCAACTATCTCCTTCTTTTTGTCTTCTCCACAACCACCGTCTATTCCACCTAGAGTGTTATGTCCATGGATCACGCTCATGTATTGCGTGAAAGTTGAAAAGGTTTGAGAACATCAAAAGTATGAAACAATTGCTTGGCTTGTCATCGGGGTTATGCATGCTTTAAATATTTTATGTGATGAAGATGGAGTATAGCTAGACTATATTATTTGTTAGGGATAAGTTTTCTTTGGCCATGTTATTTTGAGAAGACATAATTGCCTTGTTAGTATGTTTGAAGTATTATTGTTTTAATGTCAATATTAAACTTTTGTTTTGAATTATACGGATCTGAACATTCATGCCACAATAAAAGAAATTACATGGATAAATATGTTAGGTGGCATTCCACATCAAAAATTCTGTTTTTATCATTTACCTACTCGAGGACGAGCAGGAATTAAGCTTGGGGTTGCTTGATACGTCTCCATCGTATCTATATTTTTATTATTATTCCATGCTATTATATTATCTATTTTGGATGTTTTATAGGCATTAATATGATATTTTATATTATTTTTGGGACTAACCTATTAACCTAGAGCCAAGTGCCAGTTTCTGTTTTTCCCTTGTTTTAGAGTTTCGTAGAAAAGGAATACCAAACGGAGTCCAAACGGAATGAAACTTTCGCGATGATTTTTCTTGTACCAGAAGACATCCAGAGGACTTGGAGTGCAAGTCAGGGAAGCCACGAGGTGGCCACAAGGACGGAGGGCGTGGCCAGGGGGTAGGGCGCGCTCCCACCCTTATGGGCCCCATGTGACTCCACCGACTTATTTCTTCCGCCTATATATTCTCATATATCCCAAAAACAACAGAGAGAGCCACGAAAACACTTTTCCACTGCCGCAACCTTCTGTACCCGTGAGGTCCCATCTAGGGGCCTTTTCCGGCGTCCTGCCGGAGGGGGATTCAATCACAGAGGGCTTCTACATCAACACCATTGCCCTTCTGATGAAGCGTGAGTAGTTTACCTCAGACCTATGGGTCCATAGCTAGTAGCTAGATGGCTTCTTATCTCTCTTTGATTCTCAATACAAAGCTCTCCTCGATGTTCTTGGAGATCTATTCGATGTAATCCTTTTGTGCGGTGTGTTTGCCGAGATCCGATGAATTGTGGATTTATGATCAGCTTATCTATGAATATTATTTGAATCTTCTCTGAATTCTTATATGCATGATTTGATATCTTTGCAAGTCTCTTCGAACAATCAATTTGGTTTGGCCAACTAGATTGGTTTTTCTTGCAATGGGAGAAGTGCTTAGCTTTGGGTTCAATCTTGTGGTGTCCTTTCCTAGTGACAGTAGGGGCAGCAAGGCACGTATTGTATTATTGCCATCGAGGATAAAAAGATGGGGTTTTCATCATATTGCTTGAGTTTATCCCTCTACGTCATGTCATCTTACTTAAAGCGTTAGTATGTTCTTATGAATTTAATACTCTAGACGCAGGCAGGAGTCAGTCGATTTGTGGAGTAATAGTAGTAGATGCAGGCAGGAGTCAGTCTATTTGACACGGACGTGATGCCTATATTCATGATCATTGCCTTAGATATCTTCATAACTTTGCGCTTTTCTATCAATTGCTCGGCAGTAATTTGTTCACCCACCGTAATATTTTCTATCTTGAGAGAAGCCTCTAGTGACACCTATGGCCCTCGGGTCTATTTTCCATCATATAAGTTTCCGATCTACAATTTTAGTTTCCAATTTACTTCCTTTGCAATCTTTTACTTTCCGATCTATTAACCAAAAATACCAAAAACATTTACTTTACCATTTATCTATCTCTATCAGATCTCACTTATGCAAGTAACCGTGAAGGGATTGACAACCCCTTTATCGCGTTGGGTGCAAGTTGTTGATTGTTTGTGCAGGTATTCGGTGACTTGTTCGTTGTCTCCTACTGGATTGATACCTTGGTTCTCAAACTGAGGGAAATACTTACTCTACTTTGCTGCATCACCCTTTCCTCTTCAAGGGAAAAACCAATGCAAGCTCAAGAGGTAGCAATGGGCCAATTCCTAGCCCATTTTGTCTTTCGTCCTGTTAACGGCCCGCACAACGGTTGGGCCTTTGACTTTGGCTCCATTAGGGGCCCACGTTCCGCAGTGCAAAATTTCAGCCCGACATGACTTTCGGCTTGTTAAAAGCCTAGTTTGCAAATTGGGCCTCCTCTGGCCCATAACACTTCCGGCCTCTTACTGGCCCGTAAAGTAAAAGGGCCGTGACAAAATTGACATTTATTTTGGCCTGCTAGAGGCCTGCAGGCCATTTCCATTTGTACCGCCCCATCGAGCTTTTGGCCTATTAACGGCTTGCTAAGAGCCGTTGTTACGGTGGGCCACATCATTTGGGATCCACTAGATATTATTTTGACCAACCCAATTAAGGCCCGCTTTGACTATACATGTTTGTTCATTTGTATGGCATCCAGGAATGTTTGGGCGTGTTGACCCCCGTTTCAACGATATAGCATATTCAAAGAATTATCCTACTCTATACTATCACCTCTAAAATACATACACTATACAATAAAATGACTAAGGCATAGAAACGTAGAATAATCCAACACTATACAATAAAGAAATTATAGCCCATTATACCCACTGGGTATTATAGTTCGGCACCAGTGATAATAAAGCGTACACAAACCGCAAATTACATACACTAGGCAAATAAAGCTCATACATCATGGACACGCATCAATAGAACTTACCATTTGAACTATAATCTCTTCAGAAAATAGGATTGGTCGGATTCAGATAGCACAAATTTCAGTCTGCAAATCTCCAATTCCTTCGTGGTTACCTCAGTGTCTCATTTCATTTTTTGACTCCTGCGTCTAATACATGCAAGTCCAGTCTCAACTTGTTGATTACACGTTGAGAATCATGTACACGTTGTATTGCCACCTCTAGTTGATGCTCGAGAACATCAGCACATTCCAATTCCAATCCATAATCATTTGGTAACAGCCATGCCGCACTGCTCGCAGATCTTTGTGTTAATGTCACTTCATCCTGAAATGTTACTGTAAGTACACATGACTAGGGCAAAAATATAGTTACAACACTTAAGCGAGCAAGACAGACTATTTTGTACATGGCAAAACAGAACTAACAATAATGTTACACGTCATGAAGCATAAGCAGGTGATATTTTAAAATTTATAAAAATGGTAGTCTGTGCAGCCCGCATACAGAAATCTCTCTTAGCTCACCAGAGGAGCATGATGTTGGGGCCAAATCCAAAACACGTACAGGTTACAAATTTAGACAACATGTTGCTTATAAGTAAGCAAGCAGTTGGCCATTCTGTAGCTCAATTAAAGTCTTAGGGAGTATAATGAACAACAGAGGGATTCATACAAACCTACTACAGCAAGCAAAACTATGCAATCATTAGCCTAGTACAAACTAGATTGTGAGCCTCGTGCAGTAATAGTTGGTTAATAGACTTCAAAGCTTCAGGCACACTTCGCCAGAGTAATTAAATGGTAAGGCCCTTAATTATGTCAACTAATAGTTATACAAGTACCCAACATCAGGCATCATTGTTTGGCATCTCATTAACTGAGGACAAATAAAGAAATTGAAAAGATCAATTTAACTATGCCTGAAACAAACAAGCAATTGAACTGTTGAGTTGGCAGCATGCATACATGCACGCCTCAATAACATCCATGGCCTAGCTACATTTACTATATAAAGGAACAAGTAATGTAATATTGTTTGCCCCCTATGAAGTATCTCGACTAGTATGTAATCAATATCCTAGTAATGATAGGGAGGCTAATGATGTGAATATGCGTTTGCTTGTGACATTTATGACATTGGCAACTCTACCATGGCAGGAAGCAGTTTCACACTGTTCACTGCTATAAGATGTTTTAGATATTTAAAAGTAGACTACATCCGTAATGAGTGAACAGACACATTAAAATGTGTTTACATACATCTGATTTACAAAAAATTTAGAACATCATATAGTAGTGAGTGGAGGGGGTTTTAATCAATGGCCCAATGACTGGGTTACAGGTGAATAACCCTACGCAAGCACAATGGTAGACAAATAGGATGTCCTGGTAATTATAATACAATGACTTACCTTAACTGGTTGAACAGGCTCAGAGCTGCTCCTCCTTCTCTTGCAAGGCTCCTTCCTAACATCTTGTACTTGGAAATCCTCAATCTTATCTTCATTGCACCCCCTCTGCAAGGTGACACAAACTAGTTACTGGTCTCCTTGGAAGATAAATATGCATACTTTCCAGTCTGTGAACAACAAAAAACGATGAAATTATAACAAAACAACACCACATAATGAAACATGTCACACCTCTTGCACACAATAAAATGAGCATTTACTATGTGTGCACTATGTAAAAACTAGGCATACCTTCAAACTGGATCTCCAGGTACTCTTGGAGAGCCTACTTTAGTGTACAGCCAAACATTTATGTCACCTATCAGTTAGACAAGCCCCCACTACAGCAGCTCTTAGTGTTTAAATCGTTGACAAGCTCTGTTAGAGTGTTAGGTTAAGAACAACAAGTAATCAAAGCAAACAGTCCTAGTATTGATGGCTCATACAAACAATCAAGAAAAGAAGCAAAGAAGGAGGTTTAAAGACCATCACTTGACTGACCAGATTTAAGGGGCATTTAAACATCATGTGCAACGTATGAACTAACATAAACATTGCATATTTCAGATTCTATAATGAAATGCACATGTATTAGGTTATGCCATGTATGATGATGCCTAAATGTATACTATAGCAGGCAGGAGTGATTCATCATTGCACGCACAATTGAATTGTAGGTTAAGGGCCAGTTCTATTCCGCCTTTTCAGAGCTTATTTTCAAAATAAGCGATAAAAGATGTAAAGAAGTCATTTTTGAGTTATGGGCTTGGGCTTAACTTATTTCGCTTTGGAGGGGGGTGTTTCGCGTAAAAGCTCACTAAAAATGAAGGGAAGGGGAATAGTGAAATGACTCTGTTGTCTGCCTATATTACACTCAAAACGCCACTGCTCATGCCTGCGTCACACCTGACCCTCAAGTAAAAACAAACACGCAAGCGTCCATTGCCCTACCCGCTTGCATCTCCTCTCCCCTTTCCCTCTACCTCGATCCCCTACCTGCAGCGTCAGGGTTCCTCCTGTGAGTCGTCGCCATTGGTCCCATCTGGCCTAGTCCTCGATAATGCTCTGTCCAGCTAGGCTACATGGCCGGAGGGTAGGGCCAAATCTCCCTGGCTGCTCCTCCCTCTAGCGCCGCCCCTCATTCTCATGGTCTCCAGTAGCTGCTCCGCTGTGGTCCGTCCAACACACTACTCCAGCGAGCGCCGCACAACTACGACCGATGCCACACTGCGACAGAAGGAACCTCGTTCCCCCTCCCCTCCTCCCAGGTCGTGGCCTTGAGGTGCTGTTGAAGGATGAGCTCATCCAACAAGGTGAGCATGATTTTTTGCCAAATTTTCATTTTGATTCGCTATACGATGATTTGCTATGAGCTGCTTCTGTTGTTGCTATATGATGCATTGCTATGAGCTGCTCCTACTGCTTCTATATGATGAATTGCTATGAGCTGATGCTGCTATATCATGAATTGCTATGAGCTGCTACTGCTATATGATGAGTTTCTATAAGCTGCTCCTGCTGCTGCTATATGATGAATTGCTATGAGCTGCTCCTGCTGCTGCTATATGATGAATTGCTATGAGTTGCTGATGCTATATGATGAATTGCTATGAGCTGCTGCTGTTGTATGATGAGTTGCTATGAGCTGCTGCTGCTGCTGCTATATGATGCTTTCAGATGGTGCTGCTATATGATAATAACCAGCCACTTGGACCATCGAATTTCGATAAATAATTGTTCTTTATTTAAATTTGGGTCATGCATTCTTTGTTTAAATTCGGCAGTGGGATCTCTATGGAAGACATTGACCAAAGTAGATTGTGCCAAGTAGATGGTATCTTTGTATTTCCATTTTGAACAAATATTGATGGTCTGTTTTCCTATCATATTAATTACAGCACTGGGTTCAATTTGTGATGTTTGCAAGTCAAATTAATTTTCATATGGGCATCAAAATGACAAAATATAATGCAATCTAGACTTTTCACTGATCATACCAAAGATAAGCTAAAAAGGCAGGCAATGAAAAGAACCGGTTGGCTTATTACCTAGAGCTTATATTCAAAGGTGCTTATTTTCTTAGGATAACTCGTAATAACTGTCCCTAAGAAACTTGGCCAATAGAACTGACATACAAATAACATGTCACGATGATTGCAACGGAGGCCCAGTTCTTTTGCCAGATTCTCCCAGAATCTTTGAACCCCATTTGTTTTACAATCCTATCTAGTTAGGGTCTAATTAGGTAGGATAGTAAAACAAAAGGGGGGTCAAATATTCTTGGAGAAGCTAGAGAGGGGCATATTCTGGGAGAATTCTGCAAAAGAACTGGGCCAGAGTGACCTACCATAGCACACTGTATAGGCTCGCCGCTGCCTCTCCTTTTTTGTGATGTTCCATGAAATTGCCACATACATCTTGTACTTTTTCATTGCGTAACCCTATCTGCAAGTTGACACGGCTAATTTCAGACATCTCTACATGATAATACATTGCATATCCCTTGCGCATATTTAAACCACCAATTAACGATTGTGTGTGTAGCATACACTAGCCATGACTCTGTGTGTTGGACTAGCAGGCACTCTAAGGGAGCCTAATGTAGTGCACTGGATTTCCTACATGCCACCTACGATTTTGTGTAATGTACTACCTTTGTTCCTAAACATATGTCTTTGTAGAGATTCAAGTATGGACCACATACAGATGTATATAGATGCATTTTCGAGTGTAGATTCACTCATTTTGCTCTGTATGTAGCCTATAGTGGAATCTCTAGAAAGACTTGTATTTAGGAACGGAGGGAGTATCATGTATGACAACTACATATCTAATTTAGCAGCCAGTAGTAGAAATCATTGTCTGCACAAAGGGATTACTGGTCGAAAATCCTAGCAAAGCAGATTGGCAGGCACACAACAATACAAGAGAGAGTGAGAGATGCACTTACAAGATCATAGCAATGCCTCAGTCCAGGATCTTGGTTGGCCAAGCTGTTAGATCCAAAAGAAACATCGTCCTTGTAGTTTTTGCCAGTTGCATAACATGTAACAGCGACCTGTTAGTATATTTGATGTACATCGGGCAGGTGATGCTGGACGGGTTTAAAGGTGACAAGTACCTAGGCCGTGGCGGGTGCTTGGCATCTTGCCAGATGGTGGGAATGAGGTTAGAAACATCAAGGGTGATGACGTTGCGCTGGCTGTCGGGGTCCGGTAAGGAGATCTAGAACCGTCGAGTAGGGTGTTTGTGGAGCGGCTCCGGTAGGGTGGACTACGGTGTGGGCGAAGTGGATCTGAGGCCTTGGACGAGTGCGTCGGTGAAGCTGCTCTGGTGGTTGGGTTCAGGATGGTGTCGACAATGCGGATCTGTGGCCGTGGACGGGGCGTCAGAAGCTGCTCCGGTAGGTTGGACGAGGGTGCGATGAAGCGGATCTAAGGCCGTGGACTTGTGAGTTGGCAAAGCGGCCCTGGCAGGGTTGAGAATGGTATAAGCGAAGCTACTCTGGTAGGGTTGACGATGGTGTCGGCGAACCGGCTCCGGCAGGTGAGGGAGTCCTGGATTACGGGGTCCTCGGGTGTCCGGGCTATGTGATGTGGGCCGGACTGATGGGCCGTGAAGATACAAGACGGAAGACTTTCCCCCGTGTCCGGATGGGACTCTCCTTGGCGTGGAAGGCAAGCTTGGTGTGCGGATATGAAGATTCCTTTCTCTGTAAACTGACTCTGTACAACCCTAGCCCCCTCTGGTGTCTATGTAAACCGGAGGGTTTAGTCCGTAGGGGCAATCATAATCAGACAGGCTAGACATCTAGGGTTTAGCCATTACGATCTCGAGGTAGATCAACTCTTGTAACCCCTATACTCATCAAAGTCAATCAAGCAGGAAGTAGGGTATTACCTCCGTTAAGAGGGCTCGAACCTGGGTAAACATTGTGTCCCCTGCCTCCTATTACCCTCGATCCTTAGACGCACAGTTCGGGACCCCCTACCCGAGATCTGCCAGTTTTGACACCGACATTGGTGCTTTCATTGAGAGTTCCTCTGTGACGTCGACAGAAGGATAGATGGCTCGCCTTGTCATCAAGGACAGCATCACTTCCAGAGGAGCCCTAGTTTCAGGGCAAACCCTCTGGCTTGGTGGCTTCACCATGGGTGCCTGTTCGGCCGTTAAGCCGAAGGCAACCCCCCAAATCGCCGAAAACCCCCTCTGTATCAGCCACGAGTCTTTGAACAAGCTGCTAGATCGCATCGCCACCCTGAGGGTCTCAACTGACTATGAACGGATCGGGCTTAAACCCGATCAGAGAGAAATTAAGTCTCCACCGATCACCCACCAGGTAGCGGTCGTGGAACAACAAGATGACAATAACTCTTCTCCTACACTGAGAACAAACTACGTTCAGATTTCTGAACCCGGAGATCCGGATACCCATCCTCGAGAGGACACTCCCCGTCCTCCGAACACCAAATCGGACGTTAAGCCCGAGAATTCGCCGGACACTCCGGAGCCTGGGCTGGTGACCTCGGAAATTCTTCAAACTCCGGATTCCACAGTGGGTCAAGTTACGAATTCGAGCCCGCCCACCCACCACAAGCAATATTCTCCATGCAACTCCGGCCCTCCGGACATATGTGACCTAATGTATGTGCGGCAGCAGCCTCGGGAGACAGTCCATCACTTTTGGGCTAGATTCCTCCTTGTTAAAAACAAGATAAAAGACTGCTGTGACGACGACGCAATTTCAGTATTTCGCTACAACTGTACGGGCGAGGGTATCCTTAATGCCTCGCGTTCTGCACTTTGCACATCTGGCACACATAGTACAGAAGTATTGCGCAATGGAAAGCGCCTGGAAAACTCAGACAGCCCGCTGCGAACCGCAGGCCTTTAAGCCATCTCCCGGGCAGGCAAAAAGGATGCACCCTCGCGGGGCACCTGATCATTATCCCATGAAACAAGAAAATCAAGCCCTTTACGGGACATAGAACTGTCTTCGAAGAATGGCTCGATAGGCCCTGTCAAATACACATGACGCCGAATATCGAACCAACACACAGCCTACGGGCATGTTGGATACTCCTGCAGGTGGCCAAGAGCGGCGAGGGTATCCTCACCAACACTACCCCAGAGAAGTACTCTTCGGAGCACGACGATTTCAAAGTATTCACGGTCTTTGAGACCTTCTCGTCAAATAATCGGCGCGAAAGGGCGCTCTGCGACCTCGCCGAAGTCTGCCAAGTAGCAGCAATAAACCCTTGGAACGATACGGCGATTACTTTCAATGTCGATGATGAGCCAAGGTCCCGCTTAGTCCGGGCGCCAGCTGCTTTGGTCCTAAACCCAATCATGGACGGCTTTCGGCTCACTAAATTGTTAATGGACGGTGGCAGCGAGCTGAACCTCATCTATGAGGACATGCTCAATAAAATGCAAATGGACAGGAGTCGCATTGAGCAGAGCAATACATCCTTTAGGGGAATCATTCCCAGCAAGGAAGCACGATGCTCGGGGAAAATTAAACTGGATGTGGTATTCGGCACACCAGAAAACTATAGGTCCGAAGAGATAATCTTCCAGGTGGCTCCTTTCAACAGCGGATATCATGCCCTGTTAGGGCGAGATGCATTCACACGCTTTCAAGCTATACCTCATTATGGGTATATGAAGCTCAAAATGCCCGGGCCCAATGGTGTTATCACTATCTCTAGTTATCCGGACATAGCACTCCGTGCCGAAAATAAAACCGCATCCCTAGCCCTTGAGGCATTGTCTAAATCCCTAGCGGCCGAGGAACTCACCCCTCTGCGTTCCACAATGGATAGGGACGACATAATTCTTGATAAAAGACCTAAATCCACCTCTTTCAAGCCAGCTGACGAAATAGTCAAATTTCAAGTCCACCTGACGGATCCCAAGAAAACAGCTTCCATTGGGGCACAGCTGGACCCGACGATCGACGTTGCATTACGCGCGTTCTTCCGCGAGAACTGGGACATCTTCGCCTGGCACCCCTCGGATATGCCAGGAATCCCACGTGCGCTCGCCGAACATAGTCTCAATATCCTGAAGGGATACAAGCCGGTCAAGCAAACGCTCCGGCGATTTTCCGAACCCAAACGACAGGCTATGGGGAAGGAGCTAGCCAAGCTACTCGAAGCCGGGTTTATCAGAGAGATCAAACATCCGGACTGGCTAGCAAACCTGGTCATGGTACCAAAGAAGGATAAATCCTGGCGCCTGTGTGTCGATTTGAAAGACCTTAACAAGGCCTTCCCTAAGGACCCCTTCCCACTACCTCGCATCGACCAGATTATTGATGCAACCGCGGGACACGATTCACTGTGTTTCCTCGACGCATACTCCGGATACCATCAAATTAAGATGAAGGAATCCGACCAAGCCGTAACGGCATTCATCACCCCGTATGGGCCTTTCTGCTTCAACACTATGCCTTTCGGGCTCAAGAACGCCGGCGCCACTT
The DNA here is from genome assembly GCF_018294505.1 of Triticum aestivum. Lineage (NCBI taxonomy): Eukaryota > Viridiplantae > Streptophyta > Magnoliopsida > Poales > Poaceae > Triticum > Triticum aestivum. The sequence continues at coordinate 139,202,980 of NC_057802.1, forward strand.
ACCAATGCATGATTCAAACGTGCCTGGAAAAGCAAATCAGCAAGACTGTGGAGGCATATGTAGATGACGTAGTCCTCAAAACTAAGCATGTTGAATCATTGGTGGACGACTTACGCCTTACATTCGACAACCTTCGAACATATGACATGAGTCTCAATCCGAAAAAGTGTGTTTTCGGCGTTCCCGATGGCAAACTGCTCGGGTTTATCGTCTCCAATAGAGGAATTGAAGCAAACCCAGCCAAAATTCGAGCCTTGTCACAATTGGCAACACCAACTGACCTCAAGCAGGTCCAAAAACTAGCCGGGTGCGTGGCAGCTTTGAGTCGTTTTATCTCCAGATTGGGAGTAAAGGCATTGCCACTGTATTGCCTTCTCCAACGCACTGACCACTTTGCATGGACGGACGCTGCAACAGCCGGACTGGAGGAAATAAAAACTTTGCTAGCAAGTAACCCCATCCTGGCCGCACCAAACGTCGGCGAACCAATGTTGCTCTACATATCTGCAACTCACCAGGTGGTGAGTGCGGTGCTCAGCGTCGAACGAGAAGAGGAGGGACATAAATTCCCACTCCAAAAACCAGTATACTACGTATCGACTGTCCTTACACCATGTAAATCCCGATACCTGCATTATCAGAAGATAGCATATGCGGTCTTTATGGCATCCCGCATGCTGCGGCACTACTTTCAAGAGTGCTCGATCATGGTGGCTTCAGAATTACCACTCAATGATATTATAAACAACTGGGACGCCACCGGCCGGATTGCCAAATGGGCCATTGAGCTCCTACCATTTGAAATAACGTACAAACCATGCCAAGCCATTAAGTCTCAGGTGTTGGCTGACTTCGTCGCCGAATGGACAGAGGTCGAACTCCCTAAAGAGTATGGCACGTATTCCAACTAGGTGATGCACTTCGACGGCTCTAAAATGCTAGCCGGACTAGGGGCTGGTGTCATCTTGACATCCCCCACAGGAGACACAGTCCGTTATGTGCTCCAAATACTGTATACAGACTCTAACAATGCAGCCGAATACGAGGCCCTATTACATGGTCTCATAATGGCTGTCTCCATGGGCATACAACGCCTTCAGGTGCGCGGGGATTCAAACCTTGCAATATCCCAAATAAACAGAGACTTCAATGCAAAAGATCCGAAGATGGCGGCTTACCGCAACATCATACTCAAAATATCAGCTCGGTTCGAGGGGCTCGATTTTCGTCATGTGGCTCGAGAGAGTAATCAAGCCGCGGACATCCTTGCCCGCATGGGCGCTAAACGCGACCCCGTCCCACCTAACACCTTTGTGGAAAGGCTCTTCAAGCCATCCGTGGTGTGGCAGGACGAGAACGGCAGCACTGATCCGGAGCCGATCATACCCCCAGATTCCGAACATAGTCCCGATATCATCGGGGGCTCAGGCACCGAAATAACACCATCAGCCCACGAAATCATGGTTGTAATTGCCCCGTGGACCGAGCCTTTCCTTGCCTACCTTACTAGGAATGAGCTCCCTAAGGATCAGACTGAGGCCCGTCGCATCGTTCGACGCTCGAAGGCCTACAAAGTTCATGAAGGAGAACTGTACAAGAAAAGTACTACCGGAGTCCTTCAACGATGTATCTCCGAAGAAGAGGGACGGCAGCTCTTGGCTGAAATACACGCTGGTCTTGGTGGCCATCACGCCGCAGCTCGGGCCCTTGTAAGTAAAGCCTTCCGTACGGGCTTCTTTTGGCCCACGGCATGGGCAGATGCACAGGACCTCGTGCAGCGCTGCGTTGGATGCCAGCTTTTCGCTAATCAAAGCCATATGCCGCCCACTGCCCTTCGAACAATCCCCATCACTTGGCCCTTTGCGGCCTGGGGGCTCGATACGGTCGGACCTCTTAAAGGGGGAAGCCATAAGAAGAAATACTTATTGGTTATGGTCGATAAGTTCACTAAGTGGATAGAAGCCAAGCCAATTAAAAGAGCTGAAGCCGGACCAGTGATAGACTTTATATCCGGTGTAGTACACCATTACGGTGTCCCACACAATATCATTACTGACAACGGCTCTAACTTTACAGCCGATGAGGTGAAAACTTGGTGCGCCAATTTGGGCATCAAACTCGATTACGCCTCCGTATATCACCCTCAGACAAACGGTTAGGTCGAGCGGGCTAACGACATGATAATGAGCGGCATCAAACCCAGACTAGTGCGATCTCTGCAAGAATCGGACAAACACTGGGTCAAGGAACTCGATTCCATACTCTGGGGGCTGCGAACCATGCCCAATCACATGACTGGATGCACACCTTTTTTCATGGTGTACGGTGTGGAGGCGGTCTTGCCTTGCGACATTATTCACGACTCACCTCGAGTGCGCATGTACGAAGAGAGAGAAGCCGAGCTCAATCGGCAGGATGACTTGGACGGGCTGGAGGAGGAGCGCAATGTCGCGAAGGCTCGTTCCACATTCTATCAACAGCAGGCTCGGCGATATCAAAGGAGAGAAGTATGGGCAAAGACTTACAATGTCGGTGAACTCGTTCTACGCCTACTAGAGAAGAAAAAGGACAAGCTCAAGCCCAAATGGGAAGGTCCCTTCATCATAGATGAAGTTCTCACTGGAGGAGCCTATCGCCTTCGCAATGCTTCGGATAATCGTTTGGAGCCATACCCATGGAACGCTGCAAGGCTCCAAAGATTCTATGCCTAAAAGTCCGCACATGTACCCTTTTTCCTCGTTCCTCTTTCTCTCCATTTCACTGTTTCCTTTTTTCTCGTTTCTATACGACTTTTAGCTCATGTTCGGATAAACCGCACACCTGAGGGGTATACATCCTTAAATGTACATACCCCACAATACCTGGGGGCTTCTTTTCACAAGAAGATTATTATTTTTTTTCGAGCATCAAGCTCACCCTATATATGTGTCGTCTACTCATATATGTCTTTTCTTCGCCATTATATGCACCTTTATGACTTAAGTTTTTTGCCTAGCTGGGTTGCCTGGCTCCTGTGCTTATGCCCTACGTTCCCGCTTGTTCGGCTAGGGCATAAAGGGAGCACCTCTGCGATTGTTACAACCGAGTTATCCGGACGTGTACCTCAGACGGGTGAAGCCAAAAGCTAGCGTTCTTAAGGGAATGATTGGTCGATGAGCAAAAGACGAACTGCCCTCGTTGCAATACAAAACCCCAGACTATAACGTGTACTGTAATTGTTTAGCATCACAGCTTCGGTATGGACAAACCAACCCGCATACTGGCCCAGGGAGAGGAACCCTTAGCGGAACTGTTCCCTCTGGAAGATGTTTCTTACAATCAAATGTAATATAACATCACTCCCCGAATACAACTTGTCTGTTCAAGCAACTATGACCGGACTGCCTGGTTTCTGAACATACTTTGGTGTTTACCCACGGTATAGTATTCAGAAACACTCCAAACCTAGGGTTCTCGGAGGTTGAAGCAGAAAGTCTGCCATGACAATCGTTTTACAAATTCGGCTGGAGACAAGTTTGTTGATAAAAGTACATTGCTACTTGGAATCAAAAACTTCTTCTTCCTCTAGACCCTCTAACAGGTTGTCTAGTCTACAATGTTGTTGTGAAAACTTGGCGGCTACCTTCACTTGGTCGTACACCAGGCTGACTGGAATTTCTTGTCCATCGGATCCTCGAGGTCCGACTCGCGCCATATGGTTTGGATCAAGTCCGGTGTACCATGTTTTTACCATGGCCCAGGCTTCCCGAGCACCTTCTCGGCATGCCGATATCTTCCATAGCCCAAAACGGCGCCGAGCTCCCTTGAATAAATTGACGAGTTCCTCCATACTTCCTGGAGGAGAATCGGCTGGCCATAAAGCCTTAGCGATGTTTCTCATTGCCTTCCACACTCGCTCATGCACCTTGGACAGCTCTTGTAGCAGGCCGCCATGAAATCCGGACACCTCTTCTTCGGGCCACCCAGTCAACACACCTACAGAAATAAACTTGTTAGGATTCGCATCAGCAAAACTGCACGACAGTAAGTTAAATGGCATACTGAATATGCCGCCTCTTAGCTTTCTGTTCTCCTTTAAGGCGTTCGCCAGTTGGGATCGCACGTCTTTCAGCTCTTTGTCGAGCTGGGTCTTGGCATCCTGCAGCTTGTTCTTCTCGTCCCTGGTCCGTGTCAGTACGCGTTGACCAGCGGCCTCTTGCCTTTCGGCATGTTCTTTGTCCGCTTGCGTGGCCTTTAGTTTCTCTTCCAGCTAATCCGACGATCCTGCCATCGTAAAATACAACAGTGTTTATTCCCATAAACATTGTTGGCACATGATTATGTTTTCCGGACAGAAGGGGACATTACCAGTTGGTGCCTCCTTGGATTTCTCCAGTTTGGCGGTAACAGCAGTCACCTGGGTCCGACACTGTTCTAGCTCCCGAGATAGCATGTTGTTCTTCTCCGTGAGTACCTGCTCATACATTGATCCTTAAAATTAGTTGCTTCAACTGCTTTCAAGTCTCGGGGGCTACTGGTATATGGCTATCTACACAAAATGATCTTACCCGCATATCCTTTGAAAGCTGGTAAGTGGCTCCAGCAAGCCCATCCCGAGCAGCTCGGATGTATGCATCTGCCGAGCTGAAGGCATTGAATGCCTCTTCAGTAAAATTAGGATCGCGCATAGCTCCCTCCGGCACCGATGGTTCATTGCACTCTCCACTCGGAGTTGGTGACGGATACATTATCCGAATAGTCTGAGAGAGGATAATCCGGCATTGCACCCGTATCAACTCTAGCCCTAGAGGCGGGGTCCGGGGTCGGATTGGTGGACAAATGTCTGGCAATGTCTCCAGATACAGGCCGGTGAATGCTCTTCCTGAAATATGGCACAGCAGAAAATGTCACAATTCGGTATGTTTGCCGCAGGGCGTATTAAAAACCATACCTTTTTGATGAAGGTAGGGGTTTGGAAGTATCGTCGTCTGGCTTTCTTTTCAAAGACCCGCCTTGTGACGGCGTCCCCTTCTTAAGGGACGATCCCGATGTGGCGTGGCGAGACGAGCGCCGCCCCTTTGAAGCACGAGACAGTGCAGTGGGTGAGGCGCGATGGGAAAACTCTTTTGGAGGAGACGCTCCCTGGGCACTTACATGAGAAGAAGGGAGAAGGCCGGGGTAGTCGGCTACAATGGCCACTTCTGTGCCGTCGTAGCTTGCCTGATAGAAGACCCCCTCCTTGAGCTCCACGAATATATTCGGATCCTCCTCAAATCCGGGATCCAGGTCCCGAATATGGTCCTCCGGCTACAAAGCAGGTCTATAGATCCCCGAGGTGGCCTTCCTCCATTCCTGTTAAAGGTGGCACTACAAAAAAAATACACTTCCGTGATGATACGTGTTTGTCACAGTAGGTCGCGTTTTTTGTCATGCATGTACATCCATGACGATTTTATGACAAAATCAAGATAGTCATACCTGTGCTGTCGTAGAAGTGTTCCATGACATTACCAAAATTATCATCACGGGAGTGTCCACTTCCATGACGATAAATCGCGCGTCACAGAAGTGCTTTCATCAAGGGTGACCGACACATGGCATCCACCGTAACGGAACGCCGTTAAGCTATCGGGTCAGGTTTTGGATCCGATAACCCGTTAACAGCCCCGACCAATGGGGATTTTCCACGTGTAAAATCATCATTGGCTGGAGGAAACACGTGTCGGCTCACCATTGGGACAGATGCCATCCGCTCATTGGACCGAAGGCGCCTATGATACGGCGACACGTGGCACGGCCCAACAGAGGCCCATTCCTGTGAAAAGTTCAGCCCGTTTGACTTGGTCAAAAGGTGCCGGGCCGGCCCACGAAAAGCCTGTTAACGGCATGTTCGCATATAGCCCATTTACAGCCCGCTAACCCAGGGCCCATTACGCGCTATCCGAATTAGGCCCAGTAGTGTCATCTGGGGCGTCCAATATGATTCAGCCCGTTTTAACTTCCGGCCCATGTGTGGCCCATGACTTCTTTCGGACCATATGAGGACCTTTGTAACTCTTGGCCCATTAATGCCCCGTGGTGAAATTGGCCCGTAATGAACAGTGTATCACTTTATACCCATTAACGGCCCGTTATTCCATTGGGCCGTTTCCAGCCCAAGTTATCTTTCGGCCTTCTCAGGGCCCATTGATTCTTGGGCTCATTTGCAGAATTCGGTTACATACGGCCCGTTGCTGTCATTTTCTGCTTGTGGGCCAAATTCAGCCCATCGTTACAGTCGGCCCGTTTGTGGACCGTTAATACGTTGGGCCGTTTTCATGTCAAAAAAAACCCGTTGGGCTGTTTTCATAGAGTTATCAAATACGGCCTATTAACGGCCCGTTATGGTCCACGAATAGTACGGCCCATGATTGGCGAAATGATGATACGCCCCGTAGAAGGCCCATGGATCCTACGGCCCATATGAGGCCCATGGATAGTACGGCCCGTAGAAGGCCCATGGATCATATGGCCCGTAGAAGGCCCATGGGCCCTAAGGCCCGTATAGAAGACCGATGGATCCTATGGCCGGACGAAGGCCCATGGATCATACGGCCTGCAGGAGGCCCATGGTTACAAAAGTCCGTGTGTTGCCATGATTATTTTGGCCTAGTTACCAAAAATAGGCTATTGTGGCCACTAGAAAAAAACAGAAAAAGAACTGCAGTGACTACAAGCAAACAACTAAACAAGACAATAAGGAAATAAATAAGCAAGCAATTAACGCTAGCCTATTACCGCTATTACACATATTACATCCACTGGGCATCAAAGTTCGCCACCAGTGCAAATATAGGGAACAAAGCAGCACATTACATACACTGGCCGTCAAAATTGGCCACCAGTGCAAATAAACGCGGCAGCAAAACAAGAGCATAACTGAAACAACTTCAGAAGAGCTCAAGAAACGTTATCCTGGGTATCCACCATGCTGGCAATAAGCTTAGCAAGCTGATTAGCTTTGTCCTGTTTGGTGCTAAAATCCTCCAACGCTTGCTGTTGCACCAGAAAGTATGCATCTGAATGCTCCAGGGACTTCTGCAGTCCTTCCGCTTCTTGTCGCAGCATAGCTGATCGATGTCTTTCATCTTGTATTTGAGACTCAAGAAACCAAACTGATTCAGACAGTGAGTTTGAATAGCTTGTGCAAGCGGTAGTGGCCAGTAACTCGAACACTAAACCAAGACAGGACTTTGGGGTTGTCTCGCTGTCTTCAAGATAGTCTTCCTTAGCTATTTTATCAGCTTTGTTGGAGACCAACAAGGATGTGTCACTATCCTGAACCTTATCTACATTACTTCCTTTACCATTGCTTAATAAGGCACTCTTCCCCAATATTCTGTCAGCATTCTAAAAGAAGAAACAAGCAGACACATAACAAGTTTAGCATGTACTAGTATATGAAACTCATTTCGGTGAACCAGTTCATTAGTAAGGTGGACAAGATTAAACTACCAAGTCTTCTATTGCCAAGTACTAGTACATAATAAAAGCATCAAACAAACATATATCTATGTCCTATGTTCACTGCATTGTCTTGCCAAATCAAAATAGAGACACGGTTCAAATATTATCGGTTCAAGACAAAGCAGCAGTGAAAGAATACAAAGCGTGGGAAACTACACGGCACAACAAGATTTCAGATGGGTACCACGGGTCTACATGTACAACAACACTATTGGCTCTGCTGTGATGCTAGTAATGTGCATGATATGAAAGTCAACTGTATACACAATTGAAATTGAAATCAACACAGCTATTGATAAGAGCAAACCTGTTAAAGAAACATGCGTGAACACACCTGCTGTGCCATTGGAGTTTCGATTGGATCCTTCAATTTAAAAATAAGTTTGTATGAGTAAATACAGTGATACAAGAGCAAAGCAATCATAGTTAAAAAAGGCACGCCTAGGCTCTAGGCGTTGGCAAAACGCATTGCCCATAACTACGCATAATCTGTGCATAACTGAGCATAAGCATGCGCTTTGGTCAGTAAAGTGCAAGGCGGTGGCAAAACGCACAATTAACGCCTAGCGCTTTTTTGAACTAGGATAGCAATGGAATCTTAAATTAGAACAATTGTTCTTCAGGTTTACGCACTTGTTCTACATGAATAGAGTACAGTAAGACGCAAGAATATAATACTTAAAAATAGAAAATGAGCTCATAGACCTTACCACATTCTTGGTTCGGAACCAGTACAGAACAAGGCGTTCCCAGTCATCGTCCAGTAAATGTGTCTCAGGAGAACATAAGGGAATTAGATGAGTTTCTTTGCCGTGAAGTACGTTTTCTTCAGGTAATTCCGATACTGCCACCAAGCATTCTTGAAGATAGCAGAGGTATTAGCACAGGTTACCTCATCCTGAGTTTCCAAATCGGTCCTTCTCTATAGAGAAAAATGGGAAAATTTGTTGTATTATAACCATCATGGAGGTAGGATGTATGGGACGAAGCAAAGTAATTGCCATGAATAACATTACTTACACATAACTCCTGGAAAAACACCTGCAACTGGCATTTTCCTTCATCTTCAGTATAATATTTCCAAGATGGGAAGATACGCACATACGATTTAACAACATCAAATGTGATAGATGCTAAACTATGACTAGCTGGTTGTACTTCCTCCACAGGAATAGGCGTACTAACTGGTGGAGTTGGGGCTCGCCGTGATAGTACTGGCCCTTTGGGCACTGGAGCTGCCTTACTAACTGCTCTTGTTTGGGAGCTCTATGGTGGAGATGGTGTTGTGTCAACAGGAACTGGGTTACTATCGGCTGGGGTTGGGGTTAGATTGGGTGAAGCTGGTTCTCTGTCCATCGCAGTAGGGGTACAATCTGCGAGAGTTTGGGTTATGTGTGGTAGGGCTGGTTCTTGTGCATGTACAACCGGGGTGCTATCTCCACCAAGAGGTAGCACTGTTTTATTTGAAGACCGTGCTTTTAGTCCGCTAGATACTGGCATCACCCGCTCCAATTCAAATGGCTGATAAACAGGAAACATAGTTGAATGTACAGACATTGTATGAGAGACAGATGCAATAGATAGTGTGGAAAAAAGAGGGCATGAAATAGATGACATGTATATTGTTTAACAAAAACGGATAGCATGACATAATTTCACATATATGATGTCTATCTAAACTGGATAGCATAGCATAACATAATTCAAAGATATGATGAATAACTAAAGAGGATCGCATGACATAATTCACCTACATGTTATCTAAGTAATCAGGATCGCATCATTTAATTCACATATGTGATTTATATGCTAAACAGAGGGCATTTGATATGATGTCTGAACTAAGAACATGGTGTTGAATATTGTGTATATGATGTCTAAACTATGCAATGCAAGACACCGTATGCATGATATCAGCAGTATAACCGTGCCAAGTTAGAGCATATACCTCAGTGGGGGAATAGGACTGGTCATCTGTCTCTGAGTCCATCTCTGAGGAGCTATCGGGACCCAACAAGAGATCTGAGTCCATCTCTGAGGAGCTATCGGGACCCAACAAGAGATCTGCTTCAACAGGTAGCACTGTCTGCTCTGAAGACCTTGTTTTCACTCCAGATTTTGCCATCTCCCACCCAAATGGATGATTAACAGGAAGAGTAGTTTAATGTACAAACATTGTCGACAAATGGAAATGTAAGGAAGAAAAGGATGGGCAAGATATCATTCAAATATATGATGCCTGGTTAAACAGGATGGCATTGCACATTTCACATATATTATGGCTGGCTAAAAGACATGAGACTGCATAATTCCCATATATGATATAGAAACTAAACAGGTGGCATTACAGAACATGTCTAAACTAAGCAGATGACATATATGATGTCAAAAGTAGGCACTGCAAGGCAACATATGCATGATATGACTAACATCATCATGCCAAGGTAGAGCAAACACCTTGGGGGGTAAATAGGAGTGGTCAGCGGTGTCTGAATCCGCCTCAGAACAGATATCTTCCTCTGGATTACAATCTGGAGAGGGGTGGGGAGGGTTTGCCATTGAACCCACCATGGAGCGATGTCTGCATGACATTGTATTGCCGTGCAAAACTCTTCTCTTTTTCTCTACATGTTCAGCATGACTGTGTACAATATCTGACATGCATACGAAAAGAAATATGGTGAGATTATGTAAGGAGAGCATGCAGAAATTTAGACTGATGGTAACAACCAGTGGATCGACGTTTTTCCATTGAACCAAAATAGCCCTAATGGATCGACGTGAATGTATAGTGATAAGTGATGCAACAAGTGTACAACCTCTTTGCCGTAGCCGTGTCGACCTCAGCATCATTGGGTTGGTCGCTGAAGCAGTTGAGGCAGAGGTGGCTGTCGGAGGTGTGGAGGAAGATCTGAGGAATCTGTAGACGGCGTCCAGGGCACTGCTCTGTTGTGATGGATCATTCTGTCGTTGGAGCAGCTCTGGTGAGCCGTAAGACGTCAAGGCTGAAGCAGCACAAGACAGACATCGTCAATCTCAAGTGGGATTCTAATAGCATCTCCAATAGATGATGTAAAATGGATGTAAAATTAACATCACCAAAAACCACCTGACTACAACAGATGAGGTAAAAACTGTTGACTCTGATCTTAACTGTCGAAACTGAAATTTACTGTGGAATCTGAATGCTACTGTCGAAACTGAACGCAATGGTAGCAGAGAGGCACTTGACATGTAGTTTAGGGAGGGCCTGCAGTTCATCTTCAACCTGCACCCCCCTGAGCCGCCAGCCGCCACCGGCCGAACCGCCGGCCCCAGCGCCGCCTCGCCGCCCCGAAACAACTCGCCACCGCCGCCCTGGCCAGCCCTCTAGGCCCCCCGCCCCCACCTTGAACCCTAAGATAGATAGTGGGGTACCTCTCCGGCGAGCCCCCGTCCCCGCTGCGGCTGGTTCTTCCTTAACTCCGGCGAGCCCCCCAACCCCTGAAAATCGACTGACCCAAAAGTCGATTCAGTTGACTGAAGTGTGGCTTAATCGGAGAAGAGCAGCAGCACGAGCGAGGGGGAGAGCAGCAGTAGCAGGTGGTTGAGCGAGCGATCGAGCAAGAGCCGGAGCAGCAGCAGCAGTGGGAGCGAGCGAGCGAGAGCCGGAGCAGCAGGAGCAGCGCGAGCGAGCGAGCGAGAGCCGGAGCAGCAGCAGCAGATCCGGCTGGTATGGACGCCGCCGCCGAAGGGGCCTCGCACTGGGGGAGAGCCGCCGTGGAGATGTCGCCCGCGGCGCCGGCTTCAAGATAGCCGCTCCATGGGGGTGCGGGATGGAGCACCGTTGGCGCCGGGAGGTCGAGTTAAGGAGAAGGTGCGATGCGATGAGTGTACAACCTCTTTGGTGGCGCCGAGTAGGCCTCGGCTTCGTCCGAGGAGTCGGTGAGGATGTTGCGGTTCCGGTGGAGTAGGTTAAGGTGGCGCTGTGGGGATGGAGCAGCCGCGATAGACGAGGTGATCGTCGGAGCAGCTCCTTGGAGCTGGAGGACGGGGCGGCTGAACCGGCGGGACGGCAAGATGGATGACGGATCCACATCCGGGGAGGTGGACGAGGGATGTCGAGCTGTTGCGGTGGACGACGTCATCGGGGAAGAGGCTCCGGCTGGGCAGCCGTGACGTGGCGGATGGAGGAGGGTGGGGTTTCGCGACTGGAGCGGAGAGGTTATGGCGGCCTGGGATTTCGAATGGCGAAAAGGGGGCGATGGGAGGGGGTGAAGCATGACTTAGGGACGCGCTTGTCCAAAATGTAGGGTGTGTTACAAAAGTACCCCCCACCGATTTGAACTAGCGGCCCTTTCGGCTCAGGGTTAGAAGGGGGATTTCACGTGTCGGGATTTGGCAGCTGGAGGGAGTTTTCACGCGCATTGTAATTTCGGGATAGCAAGGCGCGGGTTGTGAAGGCGCCAGTTTTGGGAGCATGATATCTGAATTTTTGGGATATAACAAGACGCGGGTTGAATTTTAGGGACAAGCCTAACGTGTAGTAATATTGTACTTGTACGTACCAAATCAATTCGCACTTCCCTCAACCAAAAAGAAAATGAAAAAATAAAACTATTCACACCACACAAAGAGAGAGTCTTGCCCCGTTTTACTATACAAATGCTATTCAAAGCTACTCCCTCCTACCATCTATATAGGGCCTAATGCGTTTTTCGATGCTAACTTTGACCAAATATTAGAGCAATGATATATGGCATGCAACTTACACAAAGCACACCGTTAAATTCGTCTGTGAAAGGTTCTTTCAATGATATAATTTTCACATTGTGCATGTCATGTACTATTAATCTTGTCAATAGTCAAAGGCGGTCTTAAAAATCTCATTACGCCCTATATAGATGGAAGGAGGGAGTATGAATCCATGTTATGTCCGATTAAATTTTTTCGCTTGCTGTATAATGCATGTAACCTACTCATACCAACATTTTAGTGCATTCCAAATGTCTATACTACCGCTGCAATTCGAACTAAATTTGAATTCGTTTCTCTATTTCAATAAGAATCTACAATCATGATTGTTGCCAACTTCAACCATCATAGTTTCCTTGCTATCCGCCAGATATAAATCGGACGGCCTATAATGCAGGAAGGCAGGCACACCATCATCAACAACTCCGTTTTTCATAAGAGTAGAGATAAAATATATTAAATGTAGTATAACATGTTCATAACCACACCATGTGTATCACCGTTATATATATTCACACATGCGTCGGTTTGAAACACTATGATAAATTCTTCAAATATCCGAATTCGCTTTTTATAATGAAGTATATATGATCTCTATTCGTCTTTTACACCCACACAACCCTCTTATCTTTGTAGCTAGCGCTAACTTTCTCTTGTACATGCACACGCCCGCATCTCTCTCACCCTCCCTCAGCATTCTCTAGCTCCATTGCACAAATTCGTCTTTTCACTTTAGGTCGTTCACCCACGGTGTGTGTAGGCCCCGCAGCTCCTTCTTTACGGCACACATCGATCGATATGCCTCTCTAGCCAGGTGTGCCTAGCACAAACACAAGCTTCCCCTCTTCTCTTGTCACCGTCCATGCCTCACTCCCACCACTCTTTTCATCATTCTCGTACTCGCACACTCCTCCCCCTCGATATAGTATGCCTCTCGTACCACCTCCTACATGCATCCCTCTCTCTCTATCCTTCTCCTCGTGCCTCATTTGCTTCTAACACACACATGCATGTATACTGATCGATCTCCCAACATATACCTAGATCGACTTTAACTACCCCCCCCCATCGATCGACGTACCTCACAAGTTATGTCTCTCCTTTCTCTAACAAAGGGCGATTGATCTTCCTATGTATTTACGTCTGCTTACCACAGCCACATCGTCCCCCCTCATCATTCGTGCATGCCTCCTGACCCGTCTCTCACACGCACGTGCACAGACAACAAGCAGCCATCTCCTCTCTTATTGATATAGCGGGCGTGCCCTCCGTTTGCCTAGCAAGCCTATCCCACCATTTGTTAGAAGCAACTCCACTACCACCCCCTCCAACACTCTAGCTCTGTCTCTCTCACAACCTTATTCCTCTCCTGCACATACGCATGGATGACGATCGATCTCCCTTAATACATGAGGCAGATCGATCTCCTTAATACATGAGGTAGGCCTCTCTCCTCCTCCACACATATACCAGCCATTGTACCTCTATAGTTAATTGGGCCTCCCTCTTCCCCCACCACACACCGATAGTCGAGCGCTGCAGGTAGGTATCCATGCCACAGAGACAAACTGCACATGTCCCATCTCACATTCCAGTAGGCCAGCCACTCTATATCTTTGACGTGGGCACACACAAATTCGATGGCACTCTTTATCGATCGCGCGCGCACACACACACACATCATCCCTCTCTTCGATTCTATGGACACCTCAAGCCGATGATACCTCCACTCTCTTCTCGTGGATCGCCCCCTCTATATATATGTTATATCCAGGACTCTATTTCACACATATTGCATATGTTACATTTTTTGATTGACCCCCCCCCCCAAAAAAACTCTCAAGAACCCACAAACTATATCTCTCTAGGTTTGTATCCCTCTCACACAACCCCACGTAGGTGGTGTACGTATACAAGAAGAGAATAGGTGCACTGTGCACGTACTTACGCTTCGTGCCCAGCCACACCCGCGCGGGTACACGGTGGAGCTCATTTCTTTACGAAATGGCAGCCCACGTGCTAATTTGAACGCCTGTAGCGGTTGTTTACCTAGGGAGGTCGTGTACCACGCGTGCACGAAACAAAGTTCGACTTGACGCGTCGCCGCGTTATTTTTAAATAAAGTTATAGCGCTCAATGGCACGTACACAGAATATAAAATGATTTTTATGGAGAAAAAGGTAGTCCGCTCACTATATACAATGGAGCCTGCCTGCCTGGTTTGTCGCTCTTCAGAGTATCTCACACAAGGCTGCGGTGGCCTCTCTCTCTCTCACCGTTGGTCACTGATCCGGCCACATCACGTCCGCCGGGGAAAGGGAGTGCGGTGGCCTCTCTCTCTCTCTCTCACCATTGGTCACTGATCCGGCCGCATCCCATCCGCCAGGGGAAAGGGACGAAGTGCATCGTTTCTCCGTTTGACGATGCCGAGACAGCACGTCCAGATCTGCAGTACACGCCGTTCTCTCTGACCAAGCTCCGGCGCGGCAGGGCCTACGCCACCTGCTCGCAGATTCCGCCCGCCGCCGCTCACCTAGTTACATCCCGACGACCTCCAGGTATCCCCTCCGACCTTGCTCCACTGCCCGTCTTCCCACGTCGCTGCATGTGGATCTTCCATAGTTCTTTGCCCAAAACGTAGGTCGTCCGTTGTACTTTCCACATTCCATTCTCGTCCTCACACCATTTTAGACAAACACAACCATGTTGTTATCTTCCCTTAGGACAAGGAATATGCTTCTTTTTTGTCATCGCATGTGTCATCAACTGTTATTGGCCAGTAATTGTTTCCTTTCTACTCGTTGCTATTGCGACCTTTTGGTGAACTGCACAAATCACTTTTTTCTTAAGAGTGTTTTGTGCAGTTGTACTAAAATGTCACACGGGCAACGTCTCTACATTTCAGTGTGACTGCACAAAGGGAGATTGGTTTTGCTCTATCCTCCTCATCCAACTCCGAGCCTAATCTTCTCCAACTAGTTAGTCTTAAGAGAGGGTGCAAAGGTGACCGGCTTCTATTTGTGTGTTTATTGTTTCATCAGCAGTCCTCTATTATCGTAATCACACTTAATATCTTTGGAACAGGGACGCTCAGCTCTATTTTAGTGGAACTGCACAAAATGATCGGAATGTTGCATGCTCCAGACAGCTACTTTTTTTCCCAACATGCCTTGTTGATTTAGACAGAGCTGGGGGGACGTTGCTGCCAATGAAAGCATGGATCAATTTTAATTTAACACCTTCTCACAACTCTGTCTTCAGTTGTGATGTAATTATTAGCTCTGATCTGCTAATAATTGACATGCATTAGCAAGGAAGTTAGTTTTTTATTGTTTCCGAAAGAGCATCAATGGCAAGACACACGAAACAAAAGCTGAAAGCTCACACCATTGTACAATTTCATGTCGCTGGAAAATTATTTGTATAGTACGTCAATTATGTAAACGAATGATGGAAGCTTGATAGCATTGCCAGAAGCCTCTTCATCATCCGGGTCCATGTGCCATGCACAAAATTATACTCCTTCGTTCCTAAATATTTGTCTTTTTACAAATTTCAAATGGGCATATTTTAGAGTGTAGATTCACTCATTTTGCTTCATATGTGTACTCCCTCCGTTCCTAAATATTCTATTCGTCTTTCTAGAGATTTCAACAAGTGACTACATACGGAGCAAAATGAGTGAATCTACACTCTAAAATATGTCTATATACATCCGTATGTGCCAGTCCATTTGAAATCTCTAAAAAGACAAATATTTGAGTAGTCACTCGTTGAAATCTCTAGAAGAGAAATACTCCGGAGTATATTTAAGAACCGAGGGGGTAGTGCACAACCGCATGGGAGACTCAGCCCGGTCGTTGCGCCGCATTAATAGTGAGTAATGAGCAGTCAAATCATAAGCCCCACCTTTCCCACTGTAAGTTGCTCTGAAGAAGCAACCATCAATACGCTCTTCTTTGAATCCGCTCATACTACTCCATCCGTCACTTTTTATACAGCGCGCTTCAGAAAAAAGAAAAAAAATCTGTGGGACCAAGCAACTAGCGATCGGCCTGAAAAATAGCATTGGTAGTTATAGCACGACGTCTATTACTAGAGGGAATAATGTGTACACACATGCATGCAGTGCTTCCACCCCGGGTAGACACATGCATGCACTTACTCCACTCCGTAGTAGTACAGTACATGGAGAGAAAATTGTGGACTTGATTGCGGTTACCACGCCCTAATTAATTGAGCATTAAACCAAACGCGTCTAAAGTCTCTCTGGTGGTGGAAATGCATTGAGAGAAATGCATCATAATGAAGCGCGCCCTGTAAACTGTGACGGAGGGAGGAGTAGTATGAAGGGGTAAAACCAAGTACGCGTAAGGCCAGTCGGTCAACGCACCTCCTCTTGGCATATCACTGACATGTGGGACAGGAGTGTGAGCAAACCGATCTCAATTGACGGCAAAGAGCCAACCCGCCGTTCCTTAAGAGAGACGAGGAGCGAGAACACACAGACGGGCTGGCACGGAGGCCAAGATATATTCGAGCATGGTTGGTTGATCGATATCATTCATTACATGTTGGGCTGCCGTTTTCCGCCCTTCTCCGGAATAAACGTGTACTTTATCAGAGATAAAAAAATAAGAGTACAGACGCTCCACCATGCGGTTCTAGTAGTAGTAGTACTCGTACTACTACGCTTGGCTCTTCGCCTCTTCGTGAAGTCGAACAATGATGGTACTCCGCATGTTGGGTACTATAGTGTATGCCTCTGACAATCTGACACCGAATGGACTGATGCATGTCCACCGAGGGTAGGTTGCATTAGTCAAAAGGCATAAGCGAGCTTCACCTTTTCCTGCAAGCTTCTCCTCGTTCTGCGAGTTGACGGGACACACCAAAAAGTAGTGCTAGTCCATACTCCCTCCTTTCCGGTTAATATGGCTTAATCTTTTTTGCGGAAATGAGAGAGCTTTATTCATATATAAGCATTCTTAGGACGATCAGCCAAGACACTGGTCACTAGGAAGCGAGGTACCCCGCAAAAAAAGAAGTAGGAAGCAAGGTGTTTCATCAAGCCAGCTCTCGGCCACATTCAAAGTGCGGCAAGCACGGTTCGCACGAAGATGCGCCGCAAGGTTTACTGACCTGTTTACATGCTGAATAACAAAAAAAAGAGGAAATATTACCGAGCGCTACTATTTGTAACAGGATATGAGCCAGAATTAAGCGAGAATTGTGGCGAGTGTTCCATGCAATCAACTTCCATTATCACATGCGAGAACCCTCGAAGAGAACCAAATGTGTTGAAGATTGCTTTATCACATTTTAAAATTATAATAAGAGTGCAGACGCTCCTCCATCCGGTTCCTAGTACTAGTATAGTACGTACCTTTATAGACTGTAGTAGTAGTGCTAGTAAACTTTGCGCCTGGATGTTCGCCTATTCGGGAAGTCGAACAATAATAGCACTAGTAGTATAGTGTATGCTTCTGGCAATCTGACACTGAATTAACTATTGCACGTCCACCGCCTGAGCGAGGGAGAGCTTGCATTAGTCAAAAGTTTCTCCTTGTCCTGCGAGCCACCGCGCGCAAGCTTCTCCCGTCCTGCAACCTTCTCCTCGTTCGGCAAGTTGACGGGACACAGCAAAGTAATGCTAGTCCATACTGCCTCCTCTCTGGTTAATATGGCTTAATTTCAAACGAGATAAATACACTGTCTGTCACTGTATATTTGTAAAAATACGGTCAGTGGACTTCATAATACGCTCATTGCGCTCAATATATATATTTTCCGGTGTTTATACGGTCACTAGCTCACCCTGACTGAGTATGTGTGTGCATGCACGTGTAGGTTGAGCACTTGAGTGTGACCGTGTGTGTTCCGTCGTGTGCTCGGACATGCATGCATTAGGGTGTCGCGCGCGTTTTTGCGTCCATGTGTACGTGTGACTGTTGCATACACGTAGGGGGAGTACGTGTAGGGGCCACTAAGGAGCAGTCAAATCACACAGTAAGTTAGTCGGAAGAAGCAACCATCATTTCACTCTTGAATGACACGTACGCAATATAAAATGGTTGATATGGAGAGAAAAAGAAAACCACTATATATACACTAGCAGGAGCCTAAGCTACAAGCCTGCTTGCTTAGATTGCTCTCTTCACAAGCATCGAACGATGGGCCTGATCCCGCAGCTGGGGGAAGGGAACAATGTTCTGCGTAGACGCGGTCGACATCGGTGAGGGAGAAAACCCACAGTCGGTGCGTCCCAATCGGGGGTCACCGCGGTATGGGCCGATGCCGCGTCCCAACCGCCCTTCTAGCTACAGCCCGACGTCCCAAGTAGTCCATCTTCCTTTTGGAGCCGGCTTGCTCCACTACCGTAGCTCCATCTCCATGTCGATCTTTCTCTACTTCTACCGGCTTCTACTTGTGATGAGTTTATGTCTCATGAACTAGTGCCAGTACTATTATTCTAATCACACTTCTTCAATATCTTTGCCATCAGGGATGCTCAGGTCGATTTTAGTGGAACTGCACAAAAGCATCGTATGATCCGAGGGTGCCAGCCGTCTTTCCTTCGACAGGTTCTACCTGGCCAGGAAATTAAATCATGTTTAGGGTTTAGGGTTTAAGTCGTAGTGACCCCATCAGTAGTTTTTCTTTCGTACATTCTCTCACAACTTTTTTATTTAGTTGTGAAGTAAATATTGGCTATGATCTGTGAATCATTGAGATGCATCAGCATGCGTGTTAGTTTTCCTTTGTATTTGATGGAATGTTGTAACGGGGCAACCTTGGAATAGGAATGAAAATGGAGTGGAAAGTTTCCGTTTTTCCGGAGAAAAAATGGAAACGAAGAGAAACCAACGTTTCGTTTCGTTGGATCGCGCCATCGAGCAAAACCAATGTTTAAATCACGTCTGTCGTGTTCGTGTCTCACCCTCCTCCATGGCTCGACCCCACATGGTCGCTCGGCATGCCACTCACCGCAAACTGAGTATATGATAACTTTCCTGCCTGCTTGTCGATGGATCGCGCCATGGAGTACTAGCACTACTGGAAGAGATTGACGAGTTGGGGGAGGACAGCTAGCTGTAGCACGGACTCCCAAGAACTTTTTACATGCATGTTGTAGCAGGCTATTGCGACCTTTGAACGCGGAGCAGCCGCGTGCACCCGGAAGCGGCGCGGGCGACGCTCTCTCGGCCAGTGCGCCGCTTCAATGCCGGCGCCAGTGAGAGGTCGCGTCCGCTCTGGCCGGGCATGAATGCGGCACTGACCGTTTCGGGCAGGAAGCACGCGTGGGTGATGAAGAGGGTTCGGGTTGGTCAGGACCGGCCGTGGCAGCGGTCCGGACGTGCGCAAACAAGAGATGATGTACGTTAATATTGCTGCGTATATAATTAACAACGTAAATAATGTGCCAGTTGGACAAATATGATTAGAGATGGAGATGGAAATGGAATTTTACGTAAACACGGATATGCATGTCTATGTCTATGTGTGTGTGCGCGACGACTCTCGCGACCTGGAAGCGGGGGCGTGTTTTTGATTGAGTTTTCTTTCTTGGTATGTTAGAAAATCAGTTTGTCTAATTCACATCTAGATGTTATTTAAGGATATCACATCTAAGCTCCCACAAGTATATAATTTAGCAACAAGAAACAAAAAAAACTAGGAAAAAAATAGACCACAAACAGAGTGGACATCAACTTAGATGTGACATAACTATGTCACATCTAGATGTGTCCTAGACAGACCCTTAAAAAATTGTCCGCCAGTTTTCGTTTCTTTTTTCCGGGAACGCGCGTATTCTATTTAAAACCACTGCTATGGAGATTTTTTTACTCCATTATAGCCTCTTGTTTGATAGAGTTTCTCGCGTCTCGCTCTCACACCCTCTCCATATATGTTACACGCTGGAGGCTCAATGTTCATTTGCTAGGGTTTGCTATATTCACAGTCTCTCACCCTCTCTTCACCAGATCTAAACAAGACTGTGTTGGCCTCTTGTCTCTCTCTCCCCCCTCACAGCTGGTGAAGGAGGCGTCCGTATCCCGTCGCACCGGGAAGGGGAGGAGGTGCAACGTTCACTCTATCGCCTTCGGCGAGGGAGGCAATCCACTGCCGGCTGCGCTGTTCTCTTTCACCCAGCGCCTGTGCGGGAGGGCCACCGACCCCTTCTTCCTCGCTGCCGTACGTAGTGTGGGCAGATCCGGCCTCCCGCCGCACGCCTTGCCACATCCCAACGACCCTAAGGTATAAGTTTCTTTGAAACCGTCGTTGCTCTAGCTGCATGTGGATCTTTTTCGATCTGTAGTCGAATCTAGGTCTTGGTTCAAAGAGGAAAGAAGGGTGCGGTGGGCTGGAGCAAGAATCTAGGACGTGGTTCAATGAGGAAAGGAGGGGCGGAAAGTAGTATAGACTGACTATCCAGCCGCTTTGTAGGTCGAAAAGGGAAAAAGGGGGTGACCCAGTACACACATCTGTAAGGAACCGATCTCTTTGTTCAAAAGGGAAAGAAACTGGGGGGTCGGGTAGTTTGTGCAGGACTAGATTTGCTGCCCTCACATAGGAAGAAGGTTCAAAGAGAACAAATATGAGACTAGCGCATATATGCTGCTTGGCTACATACTCTGCATCACCCATTTATACGTGTGGACGCACATGGTGCTGGCATGTCCCATACAGCTATTTTGCTGTTGTTAATCTAAGAATGCCGCCGGAAAATTGAAGCAATGCCACTGTTAAAAGTAAATTACATTTTTTAACGAATGTTGTTTCAAGAGAATGTCTCTGTTAATATGAATCAATGCAACCGTTTTAGAAATGCTACTGTCCTACTTTGTTTTCCATCCAAGATAAGTTAGATGCTTCTTTCTGTCACCATTTGTTTCATCCTCCTTTATCGGCAAGTAATTGTTTCCTTTTTTGCCTCTGTTAAAACAGGGCTATCGATTCAACTTGTTGCTATTGCGACATTTTGCTTCGCTACTCGAAACACTTATGTTTTAAGAGTGTTTTGTGCAGTTCAACTTGAATGTCACACCGGTGAATTTCCTTAATTTTGGTGGAACTGCACAAAAGGAGATTGAGATTTGTTTCCAGTCTTCATGGCGAGTTGTTTCAAATCTTGGTCTCAACCACATGATGTGCAGTGTGCTTTGAGATGTTGTGCTACTTGTTTTGGTACTGTTTTAAATAAATGTTGAATTGAAGCTATTGTATTGCTGTCTTTTCCCATTAAGTAGTGAACAAAAATGGGACCAACCCAGACATGATGCTTGTTGCTTTGTTACAACAAATTCAGCATCACCCCCTTTATAAACCAGTAATTGATGCCACTCTCAGAATTAACTACTGAATCTTATTTCAAAACTACAACACTTGTTAGGGATTGGCGGGATTACCATTTTTGTGGCCGCGTGTTTCATCCTCCTTTATTAGCCAGTAATTGATTCCTTTTTTGCCTCTGTTTAAACAGGGATATCTATTCAACTTGTTGCTATTGTGACATTTTGCTTCGCTACGCGAAACACTTTGCTTGATTTCAGTGCAACTGCACAAAACGAGATTGGATTTCCTATTCGTGTTGGCAGATTCGTATTTTATCTTGTCCGTCTCATGAAAGGTCAGTACAGGCCTTCATCCACATGATTGTGCAGTGTGCTTTGAGATGTTGTGCTACTTTTATTGGTACTATTTTAAATAAATGTTGAATTGAAGCTATTGTATTGCTGTCTTTTCCCATTAAGTAGTGAACAAAAATGGGACCAACCCAGACATGATGCTTGTTGCTTTGTTACAACAAACTCTGCATCACCCCCTTTATAAGTAGATGGAAGCACATACTGTTGTTGCACCAACTCTCCCCTGGAACTGTTTATGCTTTTCGTTAATCTAATGCCGCCGGTAAAATTAAGCAATGCCACTCTTAGAATTAATTAACTACTAAATCTTAGTTCAAAACTACAACACTTGTTAGGAATGGTACTATCCTGCTTTGTAGTTCTTTCTACATGTTTAACCAAGGTATCGTCAAGATAATGTCTCTGTTAAAATGAATCAGTTGCATTGTTTTAGGAATGGTACTTTTCTGCTTTGTCGTTCTTTATACATGTTGAAACAAGGCATTGTTAAGATAATGTCTCAGTCAATATGAATGAATCACACTGATGGAGAATTGCTACTCTCCTGCTTTGTTTCCCATTAAGATAAAGTAGATCAGTAGATGCTTTTCTTCTGGGAGTACAAGTCATCAACCATTATTTCTCAGTAATTGTTTCCCTTATACCTATTGTTGCTTACAGGGATATCAAAATTAAAGCTCGGTTTTATTCCGACTTCGATTTAAGTTGAACTGCACAAAAGGAGCCAATGTGTCCAAGGCAAACTGCTGCATTACTGGGTCCAGTTGGTCGTTCCACTTTGCAGAAAGAAGCAGTCACTGTTTGCGCTACATTACAGAAGGAATGACCGAGAAGCTTTACAGAGTATTATTAGACACCGGTGACATGACTAGTCTGCAGAGACCATTGGCAATTTAACAACACGTGGAGTGCCCTGGGCAAAAAGTGCCCAAACAAGTACAAGAAGCTACGACAGGACTCCACGATCATAGGCATTACATATTTTGAATGGGAAAAGCTTGTCAAAGTTTAATCATTGATGTTAGCAAGAAGACGTTAGTTTAATATATTGGAATTGGAAAACCTTGTCAAAATTTGCTCATTGATGTTAGCCAGAAGACATGCATTTGATATTTTTGAGTGGGACGCCCTTGCTGTGAGCAGCGTCGAGTGTTTTTTTCCTATTCATGTGTTCAGTTTAGAAGTAAATAGTTCCTCTGCTGAGATATTCCTGTGTTAAGAGTTTGTTCTGAATATTGTCTATGTAATGTTAGGCCTTGTGTTTGATTGCAAAGTTGAGCTTGGAATGTTGTGGCATGCGGCATCACAAGCTATTCACCGTGCCTCCTGAGAATAATGCTTCGTATTGTTTTGCATGTCGATCTAATGCCAGTAATTTGCTTGTTAAGAAGATCATCCTCTTCTGTTGTTTCCGTGCTTAAGAAGTTCATCGTCTGATGTTTCATTCATAGCCTATACGACAAGTCGGGTAGGTTAGACGTGAAACCATATGATCTTCCGACCAACTCATGATAATAGGCCGTGATTGGATCGTCGTTTTCCAACCAAAAACGCTTGTAAAACTGACGCTTGTAAATTAAAGCAGATGATCTCGGGCGAAGGCGCTTGGTTGGTCGATTTCGACTAGTAAAATATCGGAAGTACTTCACACACGATAAAAACGCTGAACGACACTCGGACGATTGCTAATCCAGCCATTAGCTGTTGTTTCAGCCTTGCCCATGGATGGCATGATACGCACGTCGTGCATGTATCATCTGGTAATGTCGTCCATATAGCAGTGCTCGTAAAATATACACTGGTCTCTCAAATTACACGCGTAACCCGCCGGTTTTACTTATAGACCTCGGGCCCTTGGTTTCATTACGCCTGTATTTTACGCGTTGTTTCCGTTGATGAGTAAATTACACTTGTATGTTAATACAGGTTTGAAATAAACCAGAGCTCCCAAGCGCGGCCTTACCGTTTCATGCCGTCTCAGTTTCTCGAAGGTGCTCATAGGTGTCCGATGATCCTGGCTTCCTGAATGAGCAGCGGGCGCTGTATCAGACCATCCGTAGGGCCTGCGAGGCCCTCTCCGTTGTCCTTCAAGTTGTTGCGCTCATCGTGGTGCCGAGCATTGTTAACATCGTCAACGAACATGAGGATTTAGGAGATGACTTTATTTTGAATGGATGACACTAGGGACCCACGCCATAGCCATACGTACGCAAGTGCCTCCTTATTATGTACAACTATTTTTTTTTGCTTTCTCCTGGTTTCCTGACATCACGGTCCCACACCATTGTCAACCTATGTAGTCAATATAAACGAGAGAATTGCACAAGGTGCGGCCGACAGCTGGGACCAAGCAGCTCGAGCAGTATTTGTGTTTTTGAGGCATGAGCACTGCAGAGTTTTTCTTGGTGATGATTTCGTTGTTGTTTCAGAGGAGAGCAGGGTATTAACTAGGCGGGCTGTGGCCCGTCTAGCCTAGGCCAGATATCCAGCCCAGATACTAATTTTTTCAAGATGAAAATGGCTAGCCCAGCTATACGTCTTTTTGAGGAATACCCAGGCAAGGTCAACTTGTTATTCTCCGCCCCGCTAGGCTGCAAATCTTTCCTAGGAGGGATGCATTAGGCTTAACAGGAAAATGAGCTTTAAAAATAATAAATGGGATAATTATAAAAACTGGGCAGTAACTTAAAAAAATGCACCAAACACGAAATTAGTTTATAAAATATTATTTATGGATTTTGAAAATCTTAAATTTTCATTGTTGCGCGCGCAATGTTTCGTTGGGTTTTTACGTAATACAAATTTATACTTAATCTGACTAGAAATTTCGGGATAAAAATATTTCGGATCCCATCCAAATGTGGGAAATTTTATTGAATTATGTCTTCAACGGTTGGTTGAAATTATTAATCGTTGTCCGAGCTAGAAAATGGGCTGTACTTTTAACAAACTGTAAATGGGCTGTTGTAAATTCCATTAGAATTCAAAAATGGGATGTACATTCTTACAAAACGCAAATGGGCTATAAGTTCTCTGCCACACACTTGTGGGCCTACTAAGTGACGCGTCCCCTAAAAAAATAAGTTGACGCGTATGCAAGGCTTTGTCAACTTATTATAGTCAACACACGGTTCTAGCAGCAGTGGCCGTTGGATGTCTATCCAACGGATGTCGTGCTTCTTCTTCAATCTCGGATATTCTTAGCTTCGACCTCCCAAAAAATGATTCCTCCCCCTGACATCTAGGGCGCACCGTTTTGGTGGCTGACCTGTGGGCCTACTAAGTTGGAGAGTACCAAGGGCTTTGTCAACTTAGTCAATATAAACGATTCTAGCTTCAGTGACAGTACGATGTCCATCCAACGGCCGTAGTGCTTCTTCAACCTCTCGTCTTCTTGGTCTAGCCGCCCAGAGCAGCGCCGGTCGTGCCGCCTGCTCCTGCCTCCCGTGGCCGGCTGTGTTGCCGCGGAGGCCTCACCGCCCCCATACTACTCCCACCGCTGGCCAGGCCATCCCTCCACTCACCCACACCCCTGTTATTCTGCGGCGACGGCAGCCTCACACCGTAGCCGAACCAGTGAACCGTCGTACTCCTCTCCGCGCGAGCTTCCACTGCTGCGTCTTCCCCGGCTCCGTGTCGTCCCCTTCCTAGGCCTCGCCATCGTCCACCGCCCTGGTGCTCTCGGCGCGGCGTGGTCAACGTGGTCAACGACCGACTTCCATCGGAAGAGTACTGTACGTGGAGAGGCTGACAGCTGGGTCCACGGCGGCCGCAAGGAAGTGCCTCCTTATTACGCGCAAAATAATTATTCCTCCACCTGACAGCGGGGACCCACCGGACGGGCCACCTTATTTCGTAAAAAAACGTTTCCCCCCTGACTGCTGGGACCCACCGGACGGGCCACCGTATTTCGCGAAAAAAACGTTCCCCCCGCTGTCAGCTCGGACCCACCGGAAGTGCCTCCTTATTACGCACAAAAAAATGAATACTCCCCCTACTAGCTGGGACCCACCTTGGTGGGAGGCTGACTTGTGGGCCTACTAAGTTGACGGGGACGGAGGGCTTTGTCAACTTAGTCAATATGAACGATTCTAGCTCAAGTGACCGTACGATGTCCATCCCATGGCCGTAGTGCTTCTTCAACCTCTGGTCTTCTTGCTCCAGCCGCCCAAAGCAGCGCCGGTCGTGCCGCCTGCTCCTGCCTCCCGTGGCCGGCTGTGCTGCCGCAGAGGCCTCACCGCCCCCTACTATTCCCACCGCTAGCCAGGCCCTGCGGCGACGGCAGCCTCACACCGCAGCCGAACGAGTGAACCCCCATACTCCTCTCCGCATGGGCATCCACTGCCGCGTCTTCACCGGCTCTACGTCGTCCCCTTCCTAGGCCTCGCCGTCGTCCACCGCCCTGGTGCTCTCGGCGCGGCGTGGTCAACATGGTCAAGGAACGACTTCCATCGGACGTGGACTGTACGTGGAGAGGCTGACAGCTGGGTCCACGGCGGCAGCAAGGAAGTGCCTCCTTATTACGCGGAAAATAATGATTCCTCCACCTGACAGCAGGGACCCACTGGACGGGCCACCGTATTTTGTGAAAAAAACGTTTCCCCCCTGACAGATGGGACCCACCAGCTACACCTTCGCACGCAAGGAAGTTCGTCCGGGCAAAAAAATGATTCGCCCCCTGACTGCTGGGACCCAGCACCTACATCTTCGCACGCAAGGAAGTGCGTCCGGGCAAAAAAAACCAAAACGGTTCACCCCCCTGACTGCTGGGACCCACCAGCTACATCTTCGCAGGCAAGGAAGTCCCTGACAGTCGGGACCCACCTGGTCGAAGCGTACGTAGCGTTGTCATTCTGGTCGCGAACGTGTACGTACATATATACTGGTCGATGTAGAGGCGCGCACGTATCGTAGTAGAGGCGCGTACGTGTCGTAGTAGAGGCGCGCACGTAGCATGTACACGTACGTACAGCGGCCAGGGTGCAAGAAAGGAAATACGGCCACGTACGTACATACGGGCAGGGTCTCGAACGCCTACTCGCGCATACGTACGGCGAGGGCTCGTGTACATGGCTGGGTCGGAATGGAGAAACAGCGTCGTCGTCGTGTTCATGGGGAGCCAATGGAATGCGTCGTGTTCATGGGGAGGGGTGTGGCGTACCACAAAACGGAGGAAACGGACCTTCTACGGTCGAAACGGGGGTCCTGTTGATCGGGAGGAGTGTGGCGTACCGCAAAATAGAGGAAACGGACCTCCTACGGTCGAAACGGGGGTCCTGTTGATCGGGAGGGATGTGGCGTACCGCAAAACGGAGGAAA
>NC_057802.1:139230802-139287783 GCF_018294505.1 Triticum aestivum
TCATCCAATCGATCGGCTTCAATTAGCAGCAGTAGCGAAGGAATCGCTCGATCGGGTTCGGTTAACAGCCATCGATCGATCGCTCGGGTTCAGTAACGCGTAGCCTGCAGTGCAATCGCTCGGGTTCAGTTAGAGCCTAACGCCTCGCTCGGGTTCAGTTAGAGCCAACGCCTCACACACACGCGCGTACGTGTACGAGAGAAACGCGCATCGCTCGGCCCCCGACCTCCCACCGTAACCGGGAACTCCCCGAAATTTTCCTCCCCCTCGCTTCTACCACGGTTTTTTCCATCATGGACGGCCCAAAGAATGTCATGCAGCTGCGTCTCCGGCCCGCCCAGGACGAAAAGCCCATTTTCTGTCATGATTTTTTGTCATAGAAGTAGGAGCCCACCACATCTATGATGATACCGGGTTTTGTCACAATTATCGTCATAGAAGTGTCATATGTATGACAGAAAAAAATTTCGTTCGGCCCAAAATGTCACGGATGTGTCTTTTTTTTGTAGTGTGGTCGGGTTAAGTTCAACCAGTTGTGACTCAGGAAGAGGATTGAGTGAGGTTCTTGATTAAAAAGCTTACCCAGCTAGGGGGGTTGTACATGGAAAAGCCATCTTGGCACTTAAGGCGAGTGAATTCTTCTTCCTCCCCTTTATAAAGATCAGCCAACATGGCGGCCAGGGCGGCGAAGTTGTCCGGACCCTTGTGCCCGTAGCGAGATGTATCATCTTCCCCGTTGTAGTTCCACATGGGGAGTCCTCTGGATTGGAGTGGCTGAACACCTCCCGTTATGGAAATCGCCATGACCTCAATTATGGATAGTCTGGATTGGGCGACTATTTTTATCTTGTCCATTAACATCTTAACCTCCGCACTATCTGCCTCCTCGAGGCTCCGGGGGCGCCAGCTGTTGCACTTTTTTAACGAAGCATTGGAAAATTCAGGAAGGCCTTGTCGGATTGGGTCCGAGAGAACGACGTCTTCAATGTAAAACCACTCTGAGGGCCACTCTTCGGATGCCTTCTTCAGAGTGCCGGATAGGTATCCTATCTCGGCTATGCGCCATACTTCAGCACCGCCCACCTCGAATATGGATCCCTTTTGGGAGCGAGGGACGAGGCAGAAAAGCTTCCTCCATAGCTCGAAATGGGCCTCGCAGCCTAGGAACAGCTCGCAAAGAGCGACAAAACCCGCGATGTGCAGAATGGAGCCCGGAGTGAGATTGTGCAGTTGGAGGCCATAGTACTCCAGGAGACCTCGGAGGAAAGGATGAATTGGATATCCAACGCCTCTTAAGAGAAAGGAAACGAAGCACACTCGCTCCCCTTCTGAAGGATTCGGGAAATTTTCTGCCAGGGCTTCGCCAGTAAAAGAAGTTAATCCTGCCTGAACGGGGACTAGATCCGCAGGGGGAAGATATCCCTGCACCTAGAGCTTGGTCAGCTGGGCATGGGATACAGAGCAGCTCACCCAATCACCTTTTTGATGGCCGTGGGGGCGGGAGGAAGAACTAGGAGCACTGGCCATGGTTGTGTGGTTTCTTGTGGCCAGTTCGAAGGATTTTTGCCTGGTATGGAATGGCATCTGAGATCTAATCTCTTTAAATAGGCACCTTCCGTGCGCTGTAGGGGGGTTATCTATAAAAATGCTTGGAACCTTCGTATTCGTTTACCACGTGGAAGCTGAGGAGACAGAAGCACAGAAGCCGAAGGGTATAACATTTAATGAAACCGAGTTGTTTGAAGAATTTACCTTACCAAGACCGAAGGTGTAGGGGCCGAATATAGCCCTTCGATTCAGATGCTTTGAAGTATTCGGTGGGGGAATGTAACATCCCAAATTTTCAATTTGGAATGTTTTACAATTATTAGCTAAGCATCTATGCATTTTGATTGAAATTGAGTGGCATTTGAAAATTTCAGAGGCAGTTGAGTTTTTGTTGTGAATTTGAACTTGATTTGGCATTGAAATTTATTTCAAATATCCCTAACAAATACTTGATCAAAAGTATGAGAGGAGCTAACATGACACTCCAAAAATGTCAGAAGAAACGTATTGCCAAAAAGTTTGAATTCAAATTTGAATTTTATTTGGGATTTCCAGAAATTGTTTTTTTAGTTTGAGTTTTACCTCTGGAAAAATGTCCACGTTGTAGGATTAATTCCCCTGAGAATTTTGATATATATATATGTCCTATATAAAAATAATATATATTTTTCTATATTTTCCCTTCTCTCTAATTCAAATAAAAAAAGGGAAGGCCCCAGGCGCCAGCCAGGCCAACCGGCCCAGCCAGTGCCGAGCGCAGCCCACCAGCGGGCCAGGCGCAGCCCACCGACGCCCGAGCCGGCCTGCCCCCAGCGCCCGATGCCCGAACCCCCTCGCCCTCGGTCGCCCGTCGCGCCTCTCCCCTCTCTCTCTCACCGACGCACTGGCCCCACCCCTTCTCTTTCCTCTCACACACGCAAACCCCGCCCGGAGCACGCCCGACGCCGCCGCGGTTCCGATCCTCTCGGGATCGTGATCCCGAGACGCCCCCTCGCCCAAGACTACGCACTATAAAAGGCCAAGCCCCTCCTCTCTCGAACCCCTTAAACCCTACGACCGAAACCCACCAGAGCCGTCGCCCTCTCCGTTCGCATCTCGCCGCCGCCACCTCGGTTCGCCGCCACTTACGCCGTCGGTGAGCACCCTCTGCCCCTCCAAGCATCTTCACCCGAACCTCCACTTCGTGTCGCACCTCCTTGACATCATCTCCCTGTCCAGGAGCCCCCGACGACATCGTCCCGAGCTCGTCCACCGCCCGCCGGAGTAGGAGCTCACCCGAGCTCGCCCCGACCGACTCCGACGTCCCCGAGCTCCACCAAGGCCGCCCCCGACTTCCCGAAGCTCCGACACATCGCCCCGACGCCATCTCCTTCCTCCCCGACGACCGGAGCCGCCGCACCGCCATCGCCCGAGTCGCCGCCGTCGTCTCCGTCCATCCGCTGTAAGCTCGAGCCCCCTCCACCCTTATATCGTTAATCTAGGGCCTAGATTAGACTAGCGAAGGGTTAGGTTTATTTGTACTAGATCGGTTTTGTACGGTTTAGTTTACGGCTTATTTCTGGTTTAGTTACGGTTTAGTGTAGACCGGCCCGATCGGTTTTTTTTATTTTTAACCCGTACGCGTACTAGCCTATTCAACGCATGTGCGCTGTTTAGTTTTAGAACGCTCACTGTTTCGGCCCGTTAGCGCCTTAGTTGTTTTTTTTGTTTTTTTTTTGTTTAATTTTGTCGTTTCTGTTTTTAACAAAATAGTTCCAATCTTGAAAAATCTATATCTTTTAGGTTATTTATTATTTTTAGTTGATTCTTTTTTGTTAGTGTGCAAATTTGTTGTAGTTTCTGTAGAAAATATGTTTAGCCATGTTTAAATTATTAGAAATAGTTTTATATTAGATTTAGACAGATTAGTTTTTCTGCCATAAATTGAGTTAGGATTATTATTTTTTAGTGATTCTTTTTGCTACTGCTTAGTTTTGACCATGCCTAGCAGTAGGAACTTGTTTGGGTATTTTAGATTTAATAAACAATTAGTTTTCTGTCGAAATGAAGTTTTTCTTGTTTATTTAGCTAGCTACTGTTTTCCTACTGTTCTAGTTAGTAAATAATTTTTATTTTTTATTATGTTATAGTTTATTTTAGATTAGTTTCTGTAGCCACAGAGGAGGAACTTTTATATACGGTAGAATAAATTTTTTTTATTTTCTTTGCTAGGATTGTTTTAGGTATAATAGGAGTTCTATAATAGCTTTTGATGTGATTCTTTTTGCTACTAGTTTGTATGATGTTTTCCCTTCTGTTAGTTAGCAAAACCAATGCTTAGGTTCTGTTAAGAAAAGTTTTAGTTGTGTAAAACTATTTCTTAGTTGTTGCTTGATATGATGAAAACCTTGATTTGCTTTCTCCGAGTTTTTCTTTGGTTTTGGTTTGAGTGCTTGGGTGTTTTACTTCAACTTTCTGTTATGTTATATTGTGCTATACTTATTTGCGCTATTGTTTGACTCGGTAGAATTTCCGGAGTGCGAAGCCTGCTATTACGAGTCGCTAGCTTCCGAAGACCATCAGCCAGGCAAGTCATTTGATCATGTATTTACAATGCCTATGATTTTATTGCATTAGAGTTATACCTCCCCACCATGCATGCGGTAGGAGAATTTTGTTAAGTTATGTTCTTGAGTAGTATCATGAGGTAGGATGAACCCTTCTCCCTTGTTACCGATGCCCGGGACGTTGTAGTTTATTTTGCTATGCTCATAGACGGGGTTGGTTGAGTGATTCATAAGGGAGATGCGAGAGTCAAGATGATGAAAACCCCATGACATCAAGCTCAAGATGGACTTCAAAATTCACTACTGGGTGGAGGACGGTTGACGGGCACCCTGGAGAAACCAGCGGATGGCCGGGATGCATGGAGAAGCGCCATGACATCTTGCGGAAAGCTTCACCCAGCCACGAAGAGATGGATGGATACCCCATTGACCGGAAGCTTACCTGTGTAGCCGCAAGCCATTATGGGCTCTGGCTTGGTCAACCCTAGGCGTGACTTTGGCCGGACGGTGCTACGAGATGTAGAAGAACGGTAGGATTGGATGGGCACCGGCAGTGGCCCAGAGGAACTCTTCGGAAGACCCTGTTTCGTTCGTCCCGTCTTCAAACACCAGGCAGTGCGAAGACTTAAAGGAGGGAACGATTCTTGCGGGTAAAGTACACAAACCTCTGCAGAGGGTTAAAACCTAATCGATTAGCCGTGTCCTCGGTTACAGACAAATGAGCCTCTGGAATTGGAGTATTTCGGATATCTCAACACTGAACTTAATAAATTAATTGAGGGGGTTACTTAATAATTGGGAACGAGACATTGGTTGGCGGAACCATCTCAATAACTACCAACATTTTGTAGTATTTGCAAACAAGTCCTTGTTGTAGGGAAAAACTGGCTTTTTCGCAAAACAATGAAACTTAGAGCCCCACAGCCAAATTGCATATAGTATTAGTAATTTTATTGTTGTTCTCTCTTCATGACTTGCCGGCATATTCAAAATGTTGACCTACACGGCTGCAACGTCTTATGTTACAGAGGAATTTTCCGATCAGGAGTGAGGCTACGATCCATGCTTGGCGATTGCCCTATGGAGTCGGATGGACTCGCTTTTCGTCTACGCTTCCGCAGCTTTATTTAGTTTATTTCTCATGAGTTGGCCTTCGGCCGAATTTATTATGATGTAATAAAGACTCGATATGAGAATCGTGTAATAAATTCAGGTGTGATTGAACTTTGAATCTTTGCATCAATGTACTGTGTGTGCCAGCATGATCTTGGGATGGTACAGCTACACAGAGACTTGACCGATTTTGGGTCGGGTCGTTACAGAGATGGTATTCAGAGCACACGCTGACTGTAGGACGTAACCCCTAGGATCGAAAAGCCATAGGAAGAGACTATTTTTTATGTCCTTATCATTCCGTAATTCTCCCCTGTTCATTTCTGACTTCTCTCCGATTTTCAACATTCTAGATGGCCGCTGAGTTCACCCCAGTTCTGCTACCGGAGTTTTGCCAGCCAGATGAGACGATGCTTCTCGGCAAGAAGCTGGTTCAGATCGTGAAGAAGCTGAAGATTGCTCTGCCCTCAATCACCGGGAAGCCTATCAATGCACTTCCGACGGATACCCGCTACAGGATTATGGTGCACATTCCAGGGAGGACCTTCAGAGGACATTCTGAGCCGATTGACTTTGAGTTTACCAATTTCACTTGGATCCTCGGAAGAGACATGGCGATTTATCGTGCACTTGGACATCTCCGAGAAGAGTACAGGGCCGAGCTTGACCCATCAGACCTCGCCATGATTTCTCGTAGAGCTAGGAATGGAGATATCATCCGTACCGTAGAGGACGACTCCATTCTTTCATATGTCCAAGACTTGGAGAGTCTCATCAGGAACCGGGAAATCCATACGCGCCGAAACTCAAAGGTACACAGGAGGTTGTTGTTCCGTGAACTGGAACTGGAGGAGAAAGCACGCGCGGACTTCCTTGAACATGAAGAAGAAGTCAAGGATTTTATGGATAGAATCGAGGTCCGGGATAAATATATTGCCACACTGGAGGAGAAGATAGACCTGGGAGAAGACCTTTTTCCGAGTGGAGATGATGGACCCCTCGTGAGCAATGACCAGGATTATGAAGAGAGCTCCACCGAAGGAAGCCGCAAGAGGAGACGCCGCACCAGAGGACGCAAGAATAATTGATGAAGACATTTAGTCGACCGCCATGTTATTTTATTTTTTCGTCGATCAGTTAGGCCGTTATTTTTGATTAGTCGTGAGATTTTTGCAATCCCAGATTGAACCTTGTTTGAGATGAATGAATAAATGATTGGTGTGATTATGATTGTGCATTCATATGGGTAGTGCTATTTTCTCATTAGACCCTTGTTCTATTCTAATTTCTCATCCACTCCAAAACACCAGATGCCTCCGAGACGTGACCCCGGTTTCAACTTTCCGCCGGAGCTCACCCAGCTGATCCAGCAGCAGAATGCCCTAATGCAGATGCTCATCCAGAACCAGAACAACAACAACAACAACAACAACAAGAACAACAACAATCCACCGCCACCACCCCCTGTTGACAACTTGACCCGCTTCCTAAGGCTGAATCCGCCAGTGTTCTCTAGCAGCACTGAGCTGATTGTGGCCGATGATTGGCTCTGCAAGGTCGGAAGGGAGTTAGCCACTGCTGGATGCACAGATGCAGAGAAGGTGCGCTTTGCCGCACATCAGCTTGATGGACCTGCAGCTTCTCGGTGGGAGAACTACACCGCCACTTATCCGGCCGCCACCGTGACATGGGCTGAGTTCCAACAGGCCTTCCGCACCGCTCATGTCTCAGCTGGAGCCATGAGTCTGAAGAAGCGTGAGTTCCGCAACTTACGCCAGGGGAACCGTACTGTGGGGCAGTACGTGGATGATTCAGCAAATTATCTCGCTATGCCCCAGATGATGTGGCCACAGATGCCGCAAAGCAAGAGAAGTTTCTCGAGGGACTCAATGATGAGCTAGGAATGCAGCTAATGGTGGCTACCTTCAACAACTACCAGGAGTTGGTAGACAAGGCCACCATACTTGAAGGCAAGCAGCAGCAGATTGATAGCCGCAAGCGGAAATATGGCCAGGGAAAGTACAACTTCGGAGCTCAGCAGAAGCCCCGCTATACCCCATACTCGGGAGGACATACCCATCACACCCATGGAGGACATAATCATGGAGGACATAACCATGGAGGGAATGGGAACAATCGCAACCACGACAACAACTCCAAGTCAGGCAATGGAGGCAATGGCAACCAGCACCGTCCTGCTCCGGCTCAGAAGGATCTGAGTCATATCACCTGTTTCAAGTGCCGGAAGACAGGACACTATACCATCGATTGTCCGGAGGCCAAGCAGAGGAATGGAAACGGCAACGGCAATGGAAGCTCAGCAAAGAAGCCCAACCCTTTTCCTCATGCTCAGGTGAATCACCTTGATGTGGAGGACATCTATGATCAGCCAGACACTGTGGTTGGTAAGTTTTTATTAAATTCACATCCAGTATTGGTACTCTTTGATTCCGGTGCAACGCATTCATTCATATCAAGGGTAGTTGTGGAAAAGTACGGGTTGCCCACTAGAACCCTTAGAACCCCTCTTCAGGTCACTTCCCCAGGAGGAGAGATGACGGCAGGCTTAGGCTGTCATTCGACCCTCAGCATCGGAAACCATGATTTTCCCGCAGACCTCATAGTATTGGAATCCCAAAGTTTGGATGTAATTCTAGGCATGGATTGGTTGACCAAGTTTGAAGGAAACATCGACTGTGCTCGCAAGACGATTTTTTTCACCGCCCCGAAGCAGAAGAGTATGAAGTATGTATCCAGACGCACACCGATGAAGAATCGGGTGAATTCCCTCACGGGTGTTGTTCAGGAGGAAGTGCCCGTAGTGCAAGATTTTCCCGACGTGTTTCCAGAGGAATTACCAGGAATGCCACCGGACAGGGACATTGAGTTTTTGATTGAGTTATTGCCCGGCATAGCCCGAATATCCAAGAGACCCTATCGGATGCCCCCGAATGATTTGGAAGAGATCAAGAATCAAATTAAGGAGCTATTGGAGAAAGGATATATTTGCCCAAGCTCGTCACCTTGGGGAGCCCCAGTTCTTTTGGTAGAGAAGAAGGACGGAACCCTGAGAATGGTTGTGGATTATCGTTCATTGAACGATGTGACCATCAAGAACAAGTACCCTCTGCCGATGATTAATGATTTATTTGATCAACTAGTTGGAGCCAAGGTATTCTCCAAGATCGATCTTCGATCAGGGTATCATCAGCTGAAGATTCGTGAACAGGATATACCCAAAACAGCTTTCACCACCAGGTATGGTTTATATGAGTATACCGTCATGTCATTCGGATTAACTAATGCCCCTGCGTATTTCATGAGCATGATGAACAAGGTATTTATGGAATATCTGGACAAGTTTGTCGTGGTGTTCATCGATGGCATATTGGTTTTCTCCAAGAGCGAGGAAGAGCATAAGGAGCATCTGCGTCTAGTTCTGGAGAAACTCCGGGAACATCAGTTATATGCCAAGTTCAGCAAATGTGAATTTTGGCTGAAGGAAGTCGGATTCCTCGGACATGTTATTTCAGGAGAAGGAATAGCAGTCGACCCCACCAAGGTCGAATCGGTCACCAACTGGCAATCCCCCACCTCAGTCAAGGAGATCCGCAGTTTTCTCGGACTCGCAGGATAGTATCGGAGGTTTATTGAGAATTTCTCCAAGATTGCCAAGCCCATGACTGAGCTGTTGAAGAAGGAAGCCAAGTACATTTGGACCGAGGATTGTGAAGCCACTTTTTAGGAGCTGAAGACACGTTTGGTTACCGCCCCGGTGCTAATTTTGCCGGACATACACAAGGATTACCAGGTATATTGTGATGCTTCTCGTCAAGGACTCGAAGGAGTGCTCATGCAGGAAGGAAAAGTTGTAGCTTATACCTCCAGACAGCTACGACCTCACGAGATGAATTATGCCACACACGATTTGGAGTTAGCAGCCGTAGTGCACGCACTCAAGACCTGGAGACATTTCCTTGTCGGAAACAGTTGTGATGTTTACACGGATCATAAGAGCCTGAAGTATATTTTCACACAGAAGGAATTGAACCTCAGGCAGAGGAGATGGCTTGAATTGATCAAGGACTATGACATGAGATTGCATTATCACCCAGGGAAGGCAAATGTTGTAGCAGATGCCTTGAGCCGTAAAAGTTATGTGAACACCCTCATAGCTGGAGGATTACCTCAGGAATTAGCCGACGATCTCAGAGAGCTCCGACTGGAGATAGTACCGAGAGGATTTGTCGCCACCTTGGATATACAGTCCACTCTGACCGAAAGAATCCGTGAAGCCCAGAAGACAGACAAGGGAATTGCAGAGATAAAGGAAAAGATGTGTAACGGAAAGGCGAAAGGTTTTCGTGAAGATGAGCACGGAACTTTATGGTTTGAGGATCGCATCTATGTGCCTAATGACCCAGAGGTTAGGAAGTTAATTCTTCAGGAGGCCCATGATTCACCGTACTCGATTCACCCAGGCAACACCAAGATGTATCTGGATTTGAAGGAAAGTTTCTGGTGGACAGGTATGAAGAAGGATATTGCCGAGTACGTAGCAGTATGCGATGTTTGTCAGCGAGTAAAGGCGGAACATCAGAAGCCGGCAGGGTTACTTCAACCTTTGCCGATACCCGAGTGGAAATGGGAAAAACTTGGAATGGATTTTATCATAGGATTACCGAGGACCCGTTCAGTTTATGATTCTATCTGGGTAGTGGTTGATCGCTTGACCAAGGTAGCTCATTTCATTCCCGTGAAGACCACATATACCAGCGCTAAGTTAGCCAAGATATACATGACCAGGATCGTATGTCTGCATGGAGTTCCGAGGAGTATCATGTCAGATAGAGGAACACAATTTACCTCAAAGTTTTGGAATCAGTTGAATGAAACTTTGGGTACGAGGCTGGAGTTCAGTACAGCTTTTCATCCACAGACACATGGACAGACCGAGAGAGTCAACCAGATTTTGGAGGACATGTTGAGAGCCTGTGCGCTAGACTATGGGTCTAGCTGGGATGACAACTTGCCATATGCAGAGTTCTCGTACAACAACAGTTATCAGACCAGTCTGAAAATGGCCCCTTTCGAAGCTCTATACAGAAGGAGGTGCAGAACACCATTGTTGTGGGATGGTGTTGGCAATCGAAAACTTTTTGGTCCCGATCTTATCTGAGACTCCGAAGAGAAGGTCAAGCTGATTCAAGATAGACTCAAGATAGCCCAGTCAAGACAGAAGAGTTATGCCGACAGTAAACGCAAGGAGATAACGTATGAAGTTGGAGACCGAGCATATCTCCGTGTGTCCCCACTTCGTGGAATCAAGAGGTTTGGTGTTAAAGGAAAGTTGGCACCCAGGTTCATTGGCCCCTACAAAATCCTCGAACGTCGTGGAGAAGTTGCTTACAAGCTGG
The DNA here is from genome assembly GCF_018294505.1 of Triticum aestivum. NCBI lineage: Eukaryota > Viridiplantae > Streptophyta > Magnoliopsida > Poales > Poaceae > Triticum > Triticum aestivum. The sequence continues at coordinate 139,241,427 of NC_057802.1, forward strand.
AATTGCCGGAAGGATTGTCCGGAGTTCACGATGTCTTCCATGTTTCTCAGCTGAAGAAATGCCATGCCGAGATGGCCGAAATTCCGTTGAGAGACACAGTGCCCCTAGAGGCCATACAACTCGACAGTGATCTGACTTATGAGGAGAAACCCGTCCGAATTCTCGAGACTGCGAACAGAGTCACCCGCAGCAAGATCATCAAGTTTTGCAAGGTTCTGTGGAGTCATCATTCCGAGGAGGAAGCCACCTGGGAGCGAGAAGAAGACCTCCGCCGAGACCACCTGCACCTATTTGCTAGCCAACCCGAATCTCGAGGGCGAGATTCATCTTAAGGTGGGTAGGTTTGTAACATCCCAAATTTTCAATTTGGAATGTTTTACAATTATTAGCTAAGCATCTATGCATTTTGATTGAAATTGAGTGGCATTTGAAAATTTCAAAGGCAGTTGAGTTTTTGTTGTGAATTTGAACTTGATTTGGCATTGAAATTTATTTCAAATATCCCTGACAAATACTTGATCAAAAGTATGAGAGGAGCTAACATGACACTCCAAAAATGTTAGAAGAAACGTATTGCCAAAAAGTTTGAATTCAAATTTGAATTTTATTTGGGATTTCCAGAAATTGTTTTTTTTAGTTTGAGTTTTACCTCTGGAAAAATGTCCACGTTGTAGGATTAATTCCCCTGAGAATTTTGATATATATATGTCCTATATAAAAATAATATATATTTTTCTATATTTTCCCTTCTCTCTAATTCAAAAAAAAAGGGAAAGCCCCAGGCGCCAGCCAGGCCAACCGGCCCAGCCAGCGCCGAGCGCAGCCCACCAGCGGGCCAGGCGCAGCCCACCGACGCCCGAGCCGGCCTGCCCCCCGCGCCCGATGCCCGAACCCCCTCGCCCTCGGTCGCCCGTCGCGCCTCTCCCCTCTCTCTATCACCGACGCGCTGGCCCCACCCCTTCTCTTTCCTCTCACACACGCAAACCCCGCCCGGAGCACGCCCGACGCCGCCGCGGTTCCGATCCTCTCGGGATCGTGATCCCGAGACGCCCCCTCGCCCAAGACTACGCCCTATAAAAGGCCAAGCCCCTCCTCTATCGAACCCCTTAAACCCTACGCCCGAAACCCACCAGAGCCGTCGCCCTCTCCGTTCGCATCTCGCCGCCGCCACCTCGGTTCGCCGCCACTTACGCCGTCAGTGAGCACCCTCTGCCCCTCCAAGCATCTTCACCCGAACCTCCACTTCGTGCCGCACCTCCTTGACATCATCTCCCTGTCGAGGAGCCCCCGACGCCATCGTCCCGAGCTCGTCCGTCGCCCGCCGGAGCAGGAGCTCACCCGAGCTCGCCCCGATCGACTCTGACATCCCCGAGCTCCACCAAGGCCGCCCCCGACTTCCCCAAGCTCCGCCACATTGCCCCGACGCCATCTCCTTCCTCACCGACGACCGGAGCCGCCGCACCGCCATCGCCCGAGTCGCCGCCCGTCGCCGCCGTCCGCTGTAAGCCCGAGCCCCCTCCACCCTTAGATCGTTAATCTAGGGCCTAGATTAGACTAGCGAAGGGTTAGGTTTATTTGTACTAGATCGGTTTTGTACGGTTTAGTTTACGGCTTATTTCTGGTTTAGTTACGGTTTAGTGTAGACCGGCCCGATCGGTTTTTTTTTTATTTTTAACCCGTACGCGTACTAGCCTATTCAACGCATGTGTGCTGTTTAGTTTTAGAACGCTCACTGTTTCGGCCCGTTAGCGCCTTAGTTGTTTTTTTTTCTGTTTTTGTTTGTTTAATTTTTTCGTTTCTGTTTTTAACAGAATAGTTCCAATCTTGAAAAATCTATATCTTTTAGGTTATTTATTATTTTTAGTTGATTCTTTTTTTGTTAGTTTGCAAATTTGTTGTAGTTTCCGTAGAAAATATGTTTAGCCATGTTTAAATTATTAGAAATAGTTTTATATTAGATTTAGACAGATTAGTTTTTCTGCCATAAATTGAGTTAGGATTATTATTTTTTAGTGATTCTTTTTGCTACTGCTTAGTTTTAACCATGCCTAGCAGTAGGAACTTGTTTGGGTATTTTAGATTTAATAAACAATTAGTTTTATGTCGAAATCAAGTTTTTCTTATTTATTTAGCTAGCTACTGTTTTTGTACTGTTCTAGTTAGTAAATAATTTTTATTTTTTATTATGTTATAGTTTATTTTAGATTAGTTTCTGTAGCTACAGAGGAGGAACTTTTATATACAGTAGAATAAAAAAAATTATTTTATTTTCTTTGCAAGCATTGTTTTAGGTATAATAGGAGTTCTATAATAGCTTTTGATGTGATTCTTTTTGCTACTAGTTTGTATGATGTTTTCCCTTCTGTCAGTTAGCAAAACCAATGCTTAGGTTCTGTTAAGAAAAGTTTTAGTTGTGTAAAACTATTTCTTAGTTGTTGCTTGATATGATGAAAACCTTGATTTGCTTTCTCTGAGTTTTTCTTTGGTTTTGGTTTGAGTGCTTGGGTGTTTTACTTCAACTTGCTGTTATGTTATATTGTGCTATACTTATTTGCGCTATTGTTTGACTCGGTAGAATTTCCGGAGTGCGAAGCCTGCTATTACGAGTCGCTAGCTTCCGAAGACCGTCAGCCAGGCAAGTCATTTGATCATGTTTTTACAATACCTATGATTTTATTGCATTAGAGTTATACCTCCCCACCATGCATGCAGTAGGAGAATTTTGTTAAGTTATGTTCTTGAGTAGTATCATGAGGTAGGATGAACCCTTCTCCCTTGTTACCGATGCCCGGGACGTTGTAGTTTATTTTTCTATGCTCGTAGACGGGGTTGGTTGAGTGATTCATAAGGGAGATGCGAGAGTCAAGATGATGAAAACCCCATGACATCAAGCTCAAGATGGACTTCAAAATTCACTACTGGGTGGAGGACGGTTGACAGGCACCCTGGAGAAACCAGCGAATGGCCGGGATGCATGGAGAAGCGCCATGACATCTTGCGGAAAGCTTCACCCAGCCACGAAGAGATGGATGGATACCCCATTGACCGGAAGCTTACCTGTGCAGCCGCAAGCCATTATGGGCTCTGGCTTGGTCAACCCTAGGTGTGACACTGGCCGGACGGTGCTACGAGATGTAGAAGAACGGTAGGATTGGATGGGCACCGGCAGTGGCCCAGAGGAACTCTTCGGAAGACCCTGTTTCGTTCGTCCCGTCTTCAAACACCAGGCAGTGCGAAGACTTAAAGAAGGGAACGATTCTTGCGGGTAAAGTGCACAAACCTCTACAGAGGGTTAAAACCTAATCGATTAGCCGTGTCCCCGGTTACGGACAAATGAGCCTCTGGAATTGGAGTATTTCGGATATCTCAACACTGAACTTAATAAATTAATTGAGGGGGTTACTTAATAATTGGGAACGAGACATTGGTTGGCGGAACCATCTCAATAACTACCAACATTTTGTAGTATTCGCAAACAAGTCCTTGTTGTAGGGAAAAACCCGGCTTTTTCACAAAACAATGAAACTTAGAGCCCCACAGCCAAATTGCATATAGTATTAGTAATTTTATTGTTGTTCTCTCTTCATGACTTGCCGGCATATTCAAAATGCTGACCTACACAGCTGCAACGTCTTATGTTGCAGAGGAATTTTCCGATCAGGAGTGAGGCTACGATCCACGCTTGGCGATTGCCCTATGGAGTCGGATGGACTCGCTTTTCGTCTACACTTTCGCAGCTTTATTTAGTTTATTTCTCATGAGTTGGCCTTCGGCCAAATTTATTATGATGTAATAAAGACTCGATATGAGAATCGTGTAATAAATTCAGGTGTGATTGAACTTTGAATCTTTGCATCAATGTACTGTGTGTGCCAGCATGATCTTGGGATGGTACAGCTACACAGAGACTTGACCGATTTTGGGTCGGGTCGTTACAGGGAACCTGCCTTGCAATGCCGAAGACAATTTGCACGCCGGACACGTCATCATTGAAGACTGGTTCAGGGGCTACTGAGGGAGTCCTGGATTAGGGGGTCCTCGGGCGTCCGGGCTATGTGATGTGGGCCGGACTGGTGGGCTGTGAAGATACATGACGAAAGACTTTCCCCGTGTCCGGATGGGACTCTCCTTGGCGTGGGAGGCAAGCTTGGCGTGCGGATATGTAGATTCCTTTCTCTGTAAACTGAGTCTGTACAACCCTAGCCCCCTCCGGTGTCTATATAAACCGGAGGGTTTAGTCCGTAGGGGCAATCATAATCAGACAGGCTAGACATCTAGGGTTTAGCCATTACGATCTCGAGGTAGATCAACTCTTGTAACCCCTATACTCATCAAAGTCAATCAAGCTGGAAGTAGGGTATTACCTCCGTTAAGAGGGCCCGAACCTGGGTAAACATTGTGTCCCCTGCCTCCTGTTACCCTCGATCCTTAGACGCACAGTTCGGGACCCCCTACCCGAGATCTGCCGGTTTTGACACCGACAGTAGGGTTGAGGAAGGTGTCGGCGAAGAGGATCAGAGGCCGTCGACGGGGGCGTCGGTGGGGTAGCTCCGGGGTGGTGTGGACAAAGCGTCTCCAGTGGGGAGTACGAAGGAGCCGCTGCAGATGCGCTGAGGTTGACGAGAGTACGGGCGAAGCAGATCCAGCACCGTGGACAAGGCCGGCACTGAATGGGCCGTTGTACAGTGGTGGATGAGCAGTCTACTTATTTCTAGGGGAGGTGGGAGGGGTAGATGCAGCCGCAGAAGCAGATCCGGTGAGGTGGACACCCCTGGCAGTGAATGGGCTCTGGTACGCCGGTGGATGAGCAGTCAAGGGTTTCAAGAGGGAAGGGGTAGAAAGGCCAATGAAGTATGGACATCGTGATGTAAGATGCTCTGGTGCTGTGGAGTTAGTCGTTTTTGCGGGAGGGAGAGAGGAAATTGGGGTGCCGTGTGGTGGGGGGAACCGGAAGTTACCAAAGCAGCCCCGACCTATTACGTAAATGAGGGCCGTATTGTAACTGTTGTTCTCCATGCACCAAGGCCAAAAGGGGAATTTCGCATGCTAAAGACTAGGTGGCGGAAATTTTAGAAGGAGGCGGGAGATTTTGCCGCCCGCGGGATCGTTCGTATCCAGTTTCTACTAATGTTGGATAGTGCTAGTGGGAAGGTCATGTGAGATTGTGTACACGGGGCACACGTCAGTAGTTAATAACTGGTGTGAAGTCCACCCCAGAAAAAAAGACAATAACTCGGGATGATGCATCAATAACTTGGACGTTCACACGGGCACGGCCAATCGTACAGGTGTAGAGGCACGTTCACAGAAAAAGGGAGCAAATGCTCAGCCTATGTATTTCTCATATAAATAGATAATTTAGTGCCATTGGTTATTTACTTTAAACATAATGCATTGACGTGTTATTGTAGAGGCGCACAAAAAGAAATGGATATTGTAGTCCCACAAAAGAAATGGATATTGTAGTCCGCTACTTAAAAGTGTTACCTCATATGATTACATAGCCTCCATTTCATAAATTGCATACCCATTGAATTCATATATCAATATTACATATATTACTTCATAATAGAACCCTAAATCATCCAAGACTAATGAATTTGAATGCAAGACTAACAATGGTGCATGTACATGATAGCTACATTGGTTGCTTGAAGAAACATCACTGTAACTTTGGCATGCACAATTGAAAAGGATTATTTAGAAAAAAAATTGATATGTGAGTGTCCAATCTTTATAGCGTTGAATCGATATTGTATCTTTGGCCACGATACGAAGTAGATATTGATTTGTGTTCAAGCGATGCACATCCACGATCGCTAGACAGTGATACGTGAATGAACTGTGCAATCTCTCTCACGCGCATACATATCTCATTTCTCCATGGGCATCGGAATCACACACGCACACTTCATGTATTTCTCTCCCTCCGTCAAGGTTATAATTCGTCTTTCTACCCCGTCCTACAAGTCTCTCACACAGAAACACACACGCTCTCTCTATCAAACATGCCCACCCCTTTAATTCTGCCCACCCACCGCCACTAATGTCTCAAAGTATAATTATGTCTCTCACACATATGCCTAAGGTTAACTCGAGTCCCGGAACCATATGAATACATACAATGGGATTCTAGCAGAGCACCTTTTGTTTTGAGATTTCGCTCACACACACACACTCACACACGCGCGCGCGCGTGCGTAGACATTGTTTTTCTCTTCATTTTTTTTCGGCACTTGCGTGCACACCGCTTGTTTATCTCCGTGATGCTTTAAGTATGCCTTGCACACATGCTATCTACTTATACCTTGATATAGATATGTGTCACACAAACTACTTCTCCCTATATCTAAGTGTCACTGCCCCCCCCCCCACACCCACACACACACACTTCCCGACACCGAAGGAGTAGGGTGACACCTCGATCTTGATACTAATCTATCTACTGGCTTCTCTCTCAAACACACACACACACACACACACACACACTACCCGACACCGAAGGAGTAGAGTGCCACCTCGATCTTGATAGTAGTCTATCTACTAGCTTCTCTCTCAAACACACACACATACACACACACACACACTCGCCAGTTGTGCCTCTATGCCTACCGCACGCACACTCTCGATACGTCTTTCTCTTCCTCCCCCTCCCCCCAACAATGACAGCAGAAGGTTGACAACTCGATCTTGATCTTAATCTATCAATTGGTTTCTCTCTCAAACACACACACACACACGCTAGTTGTGTCTCTGTGCCTCGCTCACACACACTCGATACGTCTTTCTCTCCATAGCCCCCTCGATATGTAGACTTCTCACGCGCGCACAGCTATAGTGACGATGATGCTGAACCCAACGTGCCTTGTTTTTAACGAAAACTATCACATGAGGTCGGTAATTAACAAGGCAGCCTTTTCTTTGTTACTACTAGTGAATCTGAAATCATTCTAGGCAGACATAAAATATATCACTTCAACCCAATTATCGCAGTAACTATTTTAAAAGAAACTAGCAAGATGACCGTGTGTTGCACAAAACATCAAGATGCATTTGTATGAGTAGTTTATCTTGTGAGAGAAAAGGACGAACGAGGGAAGGCCTTATTTGCAAATGTGGAGAGGGGTGTGGGTATCTTTTTGCAAAATTGCCATAGTTTCCTTCCTATCCGTTAGATATAAATCTGACGACCTATATTGCAGGATGGCAGGCACACCATCATCACCAACTCTATTTTCTACTCCCTCTGTTCCTAAATATTTGTCTTTTTAGAGATTTAAACAAGTGACTACATACGGAGCAAAATGAGTGAATCTACACTCTAAAATATGTCTATATACACATCCGTATGTGGTAGTCGAAAAAGACAAATATTTAGGAATGGAGAGAGTATAAGAGTAGACATAGAGATATATCTCCAGCATCGTCCACAACAAAAATGTGTTGGAATGGTTAGCGCCGGATGCTCGCAACGCGAACACCTGAGTTCGAATTATGTCTTTAACTTTAGTTTTTTATATTATACTCCCTCTGTTCCTAAATATAAGTCTTTGTAGAGATTCCACTATAAACTACATACGGAGCAAAATGAGTGAATCTACACTCTAAAAGATGTCTATATACATCTGTATGTAGTTTGTAGTGGAATATCTAAAAAGACTTATATTTAGGAATGGAGGGAGTATATTATTTAATATATACTTCTTTCACTACTGTACTGGCAGTGGAACCTGCAGAGTACTTAGAATACAAGATTAAGGATGGATTTGTTTCTTTTTAACTTTCTATATGAAGCTGTAGCCACCCTGCAAGTCATGTGTACACCGTACATGCAATTAACCTTTTATAGAGGGAGAATCATACACGCAATTAACTCAAATGGATTGGATGTGACTCTATTATTTCCAGCATAAGAGCATCTCCAACGGCAGCCGGCAAATTTCCTCCCGCTTCCTTCCGCGGAGGACGACATCCAACGCCAGTGGCATACATTTTCACAACTCTAACCAACCAGAGGAAATTCGTGCAAACACGGACTGATTTCATATAAGCATGAATGATTTCATATAAAAAAGCCGGATCTTCATATAAACATGATGGATTTTATTACATTTACATGAACTAAGCCGTGCTAATCCGGCTCTTGTGGTATAATTAATACCTAATCTAAATGGCCGTCCACGAATCCCTTTGTCTTCCTCATGTCCGGCAAACACTTGCGGGGTCGACGAAGGTCCTCGAAAGAGATGAAGCAACAAAGAAACCACCTGAATACACAGTCATCGCCTCAGCGGTGGCCTTCATGAGACCCAAGTGGCGACGGCCTCCCGTGTTCTACTTCTCCTCGATGATGGCGGCGGACACGGAGAAGCTAGCCACTGACTCATCGCTCTCCATGCACCCGGATTTTGACTCTGCCTGCATGGCGCTGCCGCAGGCACGGGAGGCGCACCCACAGACACAGGAGGCGCGGACACCGCAGACACTGGTGGCGCAGTATGACGCGGCAGCAACGATGCCCGTGCCGCCGTGCTCGCCGCCGTGCCGGCATGGAGCAACTCGCCACTCCTCATCGGGCTGAACTAGAGCGGCGAGTTGCTGAACCACGCACCGGTTTGGGGAGGCAACTGGCTCCGTCGGGCCAAGCAAGGTTGGTGAAGCACCGAGCAGCCTCACTAGTATCTGGAGGGCTCGGCAGGCCACCCAACCGGGTAGTATGCCGGAGAATGGCTCCTCGGAAGCCATCGGAAGAGTGGAGAAAATGGTGAAGGAGGAGATGGAGGAGCGGCGGAGGGGTGCGATTCTTGCCCACTGTCTGTCCGGCCTCGTTTAAATAGAGGGCAGACGGTAGGAGCTTGGCCTGCATCTGTCCTTGTTTAAACTGACGGTGGACAGGAGGAGCTCGGCTGGCGTTGCGTTTAATTCTAGCCCGCTCATGAACGGATGTGTAGCCGGAGTAGGTTTCTCGGTTTGCATGTGGGTTTAACGGAGGCCTTTGATGGAGGCAAGGAGGCGTGTTCAGCCGGGCGTGCAGCAGGCGGCACAGTACTATTCGATTTGACAGCTACTAGTAAACCAGGACAGTTCCTAATACGGCTTTAATGCAGATGAGGGAGAGGGTAGCGGTTCCCGAAATGTTGAACGGCCAATGATGCATCCTCCTTCAATTAGCATCCTGAATGCATGAGGGAAGTAATGGGAGGAGAACAGGGAAAAGAGGCAGCACGATGTGAATGCAACACAGTTTGCACTCATATAAAGGCGCCCCTCCATTCCAATGCATCTACCACATCGTACGCACCTAAGCACCTACACTAAGCGCAAAAGTGCTCACTCCAGACCCATGGCGGTGATGTGCGCGAGCGGCCAATGGTTGTGCCAGATGGTTCACGACACCGGCCTGCGGCATGGCACCGAGGACCGTCTCCGGATAGTGTTGGCGACCAGCTGGTTCATGGCCATCATCGACACCATCTACGAATCTCAGTTGGACCAGATGATCGTTGCCACCATCAAGAAGTTCACCGTCGTCAAGAAGCTCGCGGGCGACATCGTCGTACTCCTCCAGCCCGCGTGCCTAGGCTCCTCATTGCCTGCCACCCTAATTGGCCTCCATGGCGAGAACATCTTTCAAGCACTGGTGGCCCTGCGACTGCCCGCCGATGCAACAAAGAATGTCCACCTGGAGGTCGCGCTCGCCGTGAGGCGCCTCGCCCTGCAAGAATTCTCCGACCTACACATCCACGTGTACGAGCAAGTCGTGTACATAGGTATCTACAAGGCCGGTGAGGACGCTGCGACGTTGGCCTTCATCAACCAGCTGGAAACATTGGACGCCTTTGTTGAGAAGCACCTTGACCTCGCCACAAAAGCCGCCGCTCCTAGGCCTCTAGTCGGTGGCCCAGCGCACTGAGTCAAGGAGGAGGAGGTCGTACGTTGATGGATGCATCTTTCTACTTGCCTCTTGTAACCACCACTACGATCGCATCATCATGGCCTTAATTCTTATTGCGCTATTGCATTCTCGTTCCAGTCAATAAAGACATGTGCGATCCCTTTGCTCACATTTGGAGGCAATTATATGCGTCACTGTAACTAGTACTCCATCCGTCAATTTATAAGTTGTGCTTACCTTTTCCATCAACTTCGTGCAATGCACGGGCATCTTGCTAGAAACACTACAACATGTCGAACCGCATGTGACCACACCGACGATGCGCCAACCTAGCTACTACCCTACTTATCTGGCGGAAAAAGCCCCGCCCTAGCGTTTCTAATCGTTATTTCGATCTATCGATCGTGCCAAGGAGCAAAACCAAATGTTAAAATTTATACATGTTTGTCTATCTCTACTCTTATAAAAATAGAGTTGGTGATGATGGTGTGCCTGCCATCCTGCAATATAGGCCGTACGATTTATATCTGACGGATAGGAAGGAAACTATGGCAATTTTGCAAAAAGATACCCACACCCCTCTCCACATTTGCAAATAAGGCCTTCCCTCGTTCATCCTTTTCTCCCACAAGATAAACTACACATACAAATGCATCTTGATGTTCCGTGCAACGCATGGGCATCTTGCTAGTCTCCTATAAAAGACTCAGTTGGTGATGGTGGTGTGGCTGCCATCCGTCATTTCTAACCATTAGATCTGCATCTACCGGCTATGAGCTAAGTTGTGGCATTTTTGCAACAATAGCCCACTTCTCTGCTCCAATTTGCAGAAAACCCCTTATTATCTTGAAAGCAACCACATCCCTCCCTCACCTCATCAAAACAGCCTAAGAAATATATTTTGAGTGAAAAGTAATATATTTTTAGTGGTATATATGTATATCAAAACAAGAGTGTTTTCTTTCAAGTTTGTGAACAAGTACTATTCTAGTTTGGATCCGTCGGAACGCACGGGCACATTGCTAGTAAAAGAAAAAGGCATGTCGCGTTCGCGTCGCACCCCCACACGCCCGGGAATCAGAAGTACTCCACGGCCCATCCGGCACGCCACAAAGCTAGGGAAGGCGTGTTGCCTAGCATTTTCACTTTCATGTGGGACCGCTGTTGAGCAAACCAATTATTGGCAAACCGCACCCCCGCCCGCTGCGTTCGAAAACAGAAATGAGGAGGGGAAGATCTAGTTGTAGCACAGAAGCCAAGAAATTTGGTGTCAGATGGGGCTCGTTGATAGAGTAGGAGCACTCCATACTACTACTCCTACTAGTACGAAGTTTGTACTACAACTAGTACTACCACTATACAACTAGGTACGTGCACGGCACATCATTGTAGGGGCTTGTTTTGGGTGATTTATCTTTTTTTCAGTCAACGTAGTATGAATAATATGATGTGGGGGGCACCCATGAAGCTTATGTGGCTTGGTTGCATGGCTAGGAAAGGCTAGAGAAAAATAAATAGATAATATGTTTAGAGTGCACTCAACTAAATAGATACCTTGGATCCATTGCAACGCACGGGCCGGCACATTGGTAGTAGTAAGAAACAAATTCTGGGTTTGGCACGAGTTCGTACTACGGGAGCACCACAAGGCCTGGCGCGGGAGTTACATTCCCACTCAGGGCCCACGGGGCCGAGCTTTACTGGCTTAGTGCATCGGCCTATGAGTCAATGACATGTGGACCTTAAATGCGGCTGGCCCACTGATGCGTCTCCAACGTATCTATAATTTTTGATCATTCCATGCTATTATATTATCTGTTTTGGATGTTTAATGGGCTTTAATATGCTCTTTTATATTATTTTTGGGACTAACCTATTAACCGGAGGCCTAGTGCCAGTTGCTGTTTTTTTGCCTATTTCAGTGTTTCGCAGAAAAGGAATATCAAACAGAATCCAAATGAAACAAAACCTTCGCGAGGATCTTTCTTGGAACAAACGCAATCTAGGAGACTCGGAGTGGAAGTCAGAGACGCAACAAGGCGGCCACGAGGCAGGAGGGCGCGCCCCCCACCCTCGTGGGCCCCTCGTAGCTCCACCGACCTACTTCTTTCGCCTATATATACTCTTATACCCTGAAAACATCCAGCAGAGCCACGAAACCACTTTTCCACCGCCGCAACCTTCTGTACCCGTGAGATACCATCTTGGGGCCTTTTCCGGCGATCTTCCGGAGGGGGATTCGATCATGGAGGGCTTCTACATCAACACCATAGCCTCTCCGATGATGTGTGAGTAGTTTACGACAGACCTTCGAGTCCATAGTTATTAGCTAGATCGCTTCTTCTCTCTCTTTGGTTCTCAATACAAAGTTCTCCTCGATGTTCTTGGAGATCTATTCGATGTAATACTTTTTGCGGTGTGTTTGCCGAGATCCGATGAATTGTGAGTTTATGATCAAGATTATCTATGAACAATATTCGATTCTTCTCTGAATTCTTATATGCATGATTTGATATCTTAGCAAGTCTCTTCGAATTATCGGTTTAGTTTGGCCTACTAGATTGATCTTTCTTTTAATGGGAGAAGTTCTTAGCTTTGGGTTCAATCTTGCGGTGTCCTTTCCCAGTAACAGTAGGGGCAGCAAGGCACGTATTGTATTGTTGCCATCGAGGATAAAAAGATGGGGTTTATATCATATTGCTTGAGTTTATCCCTCTACATCATGTCATCTTGCCTAATGCGCTACTCTATTCTTATGACTTAATACTCGAGATGCATGCTGGATAGCGGTCGATGTGTGGAGTAATAGTAGTAGATGCAGAACCGTTTTGGTCTACTTGACACGGACGTGATGCCTTGCCTAGATATTCTCATACCTATGCCCTTTTCTATCATTTGCTTAGCAGTAATATGTTCACCCACCGTAATATATGCTATCATGAGAGAAGCCACTAGTGAAACCTATGGCCCCCAGGTCTATTTTACATCATATAAGTTTTCGATCTATAATTCTCCTTTACTATTATTTATTTTGCAACCTTTATTTTCCAATCTATACAACAAAAATACCAAAAATATTTATTTTATTATCTTTATCATATCTCACTTTTGCAAGTGGTCGTGAAGGGATTGACAACCCCTTTATCGTGTTGGTTTCAAGGTTCTTGATTGTTTGTGCGGGTACTAGGCGATTTGCGTGTAGTCTCCTACCGGATTGATACCTTGGTTCTCAAAAACTGAGGAAAATACTTACGCTACCTTGCTGCATCACCCTTTCCTCTTCAAGGGAAAACCAACACATGCTCAAGAGGTAGAAAGAAGGATTTCTGGAGCCATTGCCGGGGAAATCTACGCTCAAGTCAAGACATACCAAGTACCCATCACAAACTCTTATCCCTCGCATTACATTATTTGCCATTTGCCTCTCGTTTTCCTCTCCCCCACTTCACCTTTGCCGTTTTATTCACCCTTTTTCCGTTCGTCTCTTTTCGCTTGCTTCTTCTGTGCTTGTGTGTTGGATTGATTGTTTGTCACGATAGCTCAAGATAATACTAAATTATGTGAATTTTCCAATACCAACAACAATGATTTTATTAGCACTCTGATTGCTCCTATTACCGATGCTGAATCTTATGAATTTAATGCTGCTTTGTTGAATCTTGTCATGAAAGATCAATTTTCTGCCCTTCCTAGTGAAGATGCCGCTACCCATCTAAACAACTTTGTTGATTTGTGTGATATGCAAAAGAAGAAAGATGTGGATAATGATATTGTTAAATTGAAGCTATTTCCGTTTTCGCTTAGAGATCGTGCTAAAACTTGGTTCCCTTCTTTGCCTAAAAATAGTATTGATTCATGGAATAAGTGCAAAGATGCTTTTACCTCTAAGTATTTTCCTCCCGCTAAGATCATCTCTCTTAGAAACGATATTATGAATTTTAAGCAACTTGATCATGAGCATTTTGCACAAGCTTGGGAGAGGATGAAATTAATGATACGTAATTGCCCTACACATGGTTTGAATCTATGGATGATTATACAAAAAAATTATGCCGGTTTGCTTCTAGAAATCTTTTAGATTCGGCCGCAGGGGGCACTTTTATGGAAATCACTTTAGGATAAGCTACTAAACTCCTAGATAATATTATGGTTAATTATTCTCAATGGCACACCGAAAGATCCACTAGTAAAAAGGTTAATGCAATTGAAGAGATTAATGTTTTGAGTGGAAAGATGGATGAACTTATGGAATTGTTTGCTAATAAGAGTGTTTCTTCTGATCCTAATGATATGCCTTTGTCCACTTTGATTGAGAATAATAATGAATCTTTGGATGTGAATTTTGTTGGTAGGAACAACTTTGGTAATAACGCGTATAGAGGAAACTTTAATTCTAGACCGTTCCCTAGTAATTCCTCTAATAATTATGGTAATTCCTACAACAACTCTTATGGAAATTTTAATAAGATGCCCTCTGATTTTGAGACTAGTGTTAAAGAATTTATGAATTCGCAAAAGAATTTCAACGCTTTGCTTGAAGAAAAATTGCCTAAGATTGATGAGTTGGCTAGGAACGTGGATAGAATTTCCCTTGATGTTGATTCTTTGAAACTTAGATCTATTCCACCTAAGCATGATATCAATGAGTCTCTCAAAGCCATGAGAACTTCCATTGATGAGTGCAAAGAAAGAACCGCTAGGATGCATGCTAAAAAAGGTTGCTTTGTGAAAGTGTGTTCTTCCAGTTTTCATGATAATAATGATGAAGATCTAAAAGTGATTGATGTGTCTCCTATTAAATCTTTGTTTTCCAATATGAATCTTGATAAAGATGGGACTGGAGATGAGTCAACTTTAGTTAAAAGGCGTCCCAATGATTCGGAGTTTTTAGATCTTGATGCTAAAATTAATAAAAGTGGGATTGAAGAGGTCAACACTTTACATAGCAATGAACCCACTATTTTGGATTTCAAGGAATTTAATTATGGTAATTGCTCTTTAATAGATTGTATTTCCTTGTTGCAATCTGTGTTAAATTCTCCTCATGCTTATGATCAAAATAAAGCTTTTACTAAACATATCGTTGATGCTTTAATGCAATCCTATGAAGAAAAGCTTGAGTTAGAAGTTTCTATCCCTAGAAAACTTTATGATGAGTGGGAACCTACTATTAAAAGTAAGATTAAAGATCATGAATGTTATGCTTTATGTGATTTTGGTGCTAGTGTTTCCACGATTCCCAAAACTTTGTGTGATGTGTTAGGTTTCCGTGAATTTGATGATTGTTATTTAAATTTGCACCTTGCGGATTCCACCATTAAGAAACCTATGGGAAAAATTAATGATTTTCTTATTGTTGTAAATAGGAATTATGTGCCCGTAGATTTCATTGTTCTTGATATAGATTGCAATCCTAGATGTCCTATTATTCTTGGTAGACCTTTCCTTAGAACGATTGGTGCAATTATTTACATGGAAGAAGGAAATATTATATTCCAATTTCCGTTAAGGAAAGGCATGGAACACTTTCCTAGAAAGAAAATTAAATTACCTTATTATACTATTATGAGAGCCACATATGGATTGCATACCAAAGATGATAATACCTAGATCTATTCTTGCTTTATGCCTAGCTAGGGGCGTTAAACGATAGCGCTTGTTGGGAGGCAACCCAATTTTATTTTTGTTCCTTGCTTTTTCTTCCTGTTTAGTAATAAATAATTCATCTAGCCTCTGTTTAGATGTGGTCTTATGTTTTAATTAGTGTTTGTGCCAAGTAGAACCTTTGGGAAGACTTGGGTGAAGTCTTTGCGATCTTGCTGTAAAAAACAGAAACTTTAGCGCTCACGAGATTAGCTGCCATTTTTTACTGGGGAGTGCTTTTACGTTGATACTTTTTGCAGATGATTAATAGAAAAATTCCTCACGTCCACAAATTTAATTCAGAATTTTTGGAGTTCCATAAGTATTCGTTTGTTACAGATTACTACAGACTGTTCTGTTTTTGACAGATTCTGTTTTTCGTGTGTTGTTTGCTTATTTTGATGAATCTATGGCTAGTATCAGGGGGTATGAACCATAGAGAAGTTGGAATACAGTAGGTTTAACACCAATATAAATAAAGAATGAGTTCGTTACAGTAACTTAAAGTGGTGGTTTGTTTTCTTACACTAACGGAGCTCATGAGATTTTCTGTTTAAGTTTTGTGTTGTGAAGTTTTCAAGTTTTTGGGTAAAGATTTGATGGATTTTGGAATAAGGAGTGGCAAGAGCCTAAGCTTGGGGATGCCCAAGGAACCCCAAGGTAAAATTCAAGTACAACCAAAAGCCTAAGCTTGGGGATGCCCCGGAAGGCATCCCCTCTTTCGTCTTCGTCTATCGGTAACTTTACTTGAGGCTATATTTTTATTCACCACATGATATGTGTTTTGCTTGGAGTGTCTTGTATGATTTGAGTCTTTGCTTTTTAGTTTACCACAATCATCCTTGCTGTACACACCTTTTGGGAGAGACACACATGAATCGGAATTTATTAGAATACTCTATGCGCTTCACTTATATCTTTTGAGCTAGAAAATTTTGCTCTAGTGCTTCACTTATATCTTTTTAGAGCACGGTGGTTGTCGTGGAATTGTCACGGCAGATGTCCTTGTGGAAGGACTTAATTGCGGAGCCATTGCGACGAGGTTAGCTTAAAGGGGTTAAAACGGGACAAAGGCCACGAGGAAGTTTATACTGGTTCGGCCCCTTGCCGTGAAGGTAAAAGCCTAATCCAGTTGATGTGATATTGCTAGGGTTTCGATTACCAGGGAGTGAATACGCTTAGCCTGGCTTTCGATCAGTTGTTTCTTGCCCTAAGCCGTTGTCGGGTCATCCCCTTATATACACGGGTTGACGCCCCGTGGTTTACAGAGTCCCGTCCGGCTCATACAAACGTGTCCGGCTCGGTAACTTATCTTACATGCCTTACAACACAAGTCACATATACATGGCGGTTTATACTCACGGGCCTTAAGCCGCCTTTGGGTTTTGGGCCTTTGAGCAAGCCTATTACATGAACCGCCATCTTCAAGATATTAACGGGCTTGGTTTATGAACCACCCTTGGGATAACCCGGCCCCTCCTGGGCGGGTCATATCGAATAGTCATATCCCCAACATTAGGCCCCAGGTTGATTTGAACTTGTTCACGTCAATCTTTAACACTTAGAAAAAATCCTTCTTCATCTTCCTGTGAAATATTGTAACCCGCCATGACGTCACCTCCTGAAATTGCGGTAACCCGCCATGACGTCACCTGTTATTAATACCACATACAACCCAAATCTTAATAAATCTTCTTTTTTAATGAACCTCTGAAAATCGAAGCGCTCACGCCATCACATATCCATTTCCTTGTCTCCTCGATTCCCGCGCCTACCACTTATCCTTCCAGTCCTATAAATAAGGCCACGGGTCCTCTTTCCATTCTCCCCCTTTGCCTTCTCGTCTACATCTTTCTCCTTGCAACGCTCCAGTGCGCCCGAGCTCCGCCGCCGTCGACCTTCGTCCACTGCCTCAACTCCGACCGCTGCATCGCCCTAAATGAACCAGAACGCCACGGCGCCCCTCCGCTGTCCATCAACGTCGGTAAGCCTTCACCTTTCCTCTTAATAGATCTGTCTTAGGGTTTCCTTTTTCATCGGCGTTCATCACCGTTCCTCCTTCTCTTTCCTAGATTGCATAGCTTTGATCTGAAAAACAACACAGATCTTGCGCGGTAGCAGTTTTAGCACTTGTTTTTTGATATCAGAATATATCCCCATTGCAATAGATCTCATCTAGGCACCCCCACTTTTCTGCTGCCGCCACCTTAGGTTTAGATTTTATTTCCTTTTTCTGAACTGCCGCAGGTCCAATCTTATAGCTACAATCTGTAAAACCTGTTTGTCCCAACACTTCGTAAAAATTCACTCCTGCTAGATCTTAAATACCAGTGTTTGTCATGGCGGCTTACATCACAAGCTTATAATTACCCACATATCATTAGGCCCCATTTAAGCCGTCATTCTGAATATATAATGTAACTTTTACTTCCGGCTTAATGAATCAATTTGAACCGGCAAAATTTTTCTTTCCTTTAGGTTTCTTCACAATGCCGCCAAAGACAGTCACTTCATGTAACTGGGTTCCCTCCATTGTCACTGAGAACACATTCAGAGATTTTGTCAAAATTTGGTACTTGCCAGCAAAAAATGTCATGCACTACCGTGCCCCTGATCCAGGAGAAGAAAGACCTCGGCCAAAGGATGACGAAGTCATTGTTTTTACTGATCACATGAACCGGGGCTTCTCACCGCCCGGTTCTAAATTTTTCCGAGACGTTCTGCACTTCTTTCAACTCCATCCTCAAGACATCGGACCCAATTCCGTGTCAAATATCTGCAACTTTCAAGTCTTCTGCGAAGTATACCTTCAAGAGGAGCCCAGTGTCGAACTCTTTAGGGAATTTTTTTATTTAAACCGCCAAAACAAATTTACGAATGGACCCAGCTTGGAACTTGGCGGAATCTCAATCCAACGAAGAAGATATGCCATCTTCCCTTATGCTTGCCTGCCGAGTCACCCCAAGGATTGGAACCAGACATGGTTTTACTGCAAAGATACCTCTTCGGCTGACGAGAATCCACTGCCGGGTTACCGTGTCGAACGCTTGGACCCAAAGCATAATCTTCCTTAAAAACTTACCACTGCCGAACGTGCAAAGCTTGCTCCCACCCTTGCAAAGGTTAAAGCTCTGCTAGGAAACGGGTTAACTGGCATTGATTTGGTTAGGTGCTGGGTTTCTTGGTGGATCATATCCTTGAGTCGTCGGCCCGGCTTAATGTGTACTTACACTGGTGGTGTAAAGGATCCACTGCGCCACAACTCTGCGCAATTAACTGACGAGGGAATTAACGAAATGACCAAGTCCCTTCTGAATGAAGATCCGGAAGATTGCAGTAAAGTGGGTCTGAACCCTTTCTGCAAACTTAACCCGCCACCGGATGTGAGTCTCTGAACTCACTTGCTTTTACCTCATTATTCAAATACTTTATTAACTCAACCTTTGATGATCTTTACAGGTTGAATCCGACTTTTGGAAAAACAAATATGATCATGAAGCTGCCAAGAAGGCCAGGGCTGCCAACAAAGCCGCCAAGAAAACTGGCAAGAAAAACACTAAGAAGAATAAGAAGAAACCAAGCGCCTCTGATATGTTTGAACTGAATGACAGCTCTGAGTCGGAGGTAGCCCTTGACTCCCTTGGATCCTTTTTCAATCACCTTATTGACACATATTATAATCAGGATGACACGGGGGCCAGCCAAGCAGTTGAAGAAGAGGTAACTATTATTTCCTTCGGGTCAGAACCTTTGCCAACATAGGAACTTCGACAAGTAACCCGGAAAGTAAGATTTTCACACCCCTTGGCTCATTTAGATCCTCACTTTCTTTTGAAGCAACAACAGCATGAGAATCGGCGACAAACCCGGGCCAGTGGAGGTGAAGAATTGTCCTCCGGCTTACCGAACACTCCAGCTCCACGAAAATGTCGAAACGAGGTTCTTCCGAACTTAAACTCTTTTTACCCGCTGGCGGGTCTCATTCGCCAACCACTTAACTCTACCGATTCAATTTACCAGGAGGTTTCTCGCTCTTCCTATGGCGACTCATCGCAGACCCAGCTGCCAGCTTTTAAAACTGCCCCTGGGTAACAACAGTTACTTTTGTTCTGTACCTCCTTATGCTTTCATAATTGTACTGACGTGTCACAACCCATGCAGCGGCCAAGCAAAGCCTAGTAAGAAGACAAAGGTGACCAAGCCGACTGAAGATCCTAAAGTCGTTGAACCGGAGCAGCAAGTTCCAGCACCAAATGTCTCTGAAAAGCAACCAGAAGACCCTGCCTATGATGTTCCGCCAGAAATTCCTGACCTCTCCGGCGACCAAACAAAACTCAATCCTCTAAATACTGAATCATCAAGCCCACTTAAACCGTCGGAGACTCATACTGATGACATTATGATCACTGGCACCGGTTTTACAGAACCGGGAAATCCAGCTGTCTTGGCCAAGCACTCCTCCAAACAAGAGGTTATTGAAAGGTGGAAAGTGAGGTTTGATGTCTCCCATTATGCACAATTGAGCAACAGTGAAGTACTCTCTGGCTACCTAATCCAAGTACACTCCAGCCGCGATCTTGAAATCGATATGGTGAAGCAGATGCATCAGAAACATGAGGTACGAATTCCTGCTTAAATAAGTTACATCCACCTTGCCAGCCCCCAAGTCTACTGGGTATGATTAATTTAAATATACTGTAGACTTTAGAAGAATCATGAACATCTTTGTAAAATCCTTCCAAGACCGGCTTTCTTCTTTATAATTGAACCGGATTCTTAAACAATTAACTTTGCCTCTGTAGCCCCCAAGGGCGGGTTTAATCAGCATGAATGAGCCGGTCATGTTCACCATTGTTTATAAAGAGAGCTTACGTGTATAGCCCCCATAACCCAGCTGTGATTGTTTACGACACAACCGGGTTATCACAAAGCAATAAGGAGACACAAGCGATATGCATTAGCCCCCAAGTGCCAAGTACTCTTGCTTGCAAAGTGCTTGGGACTTACTGTCATGAACCGTTATATGAAAAATATTTTGGCAGGCATTAGCCCCCAAGTGCCAAGTGTTGTTGCTTGCAAAAGACGTGGGACTTATATTCCTGTAATCCGGATATGAATGTTGTTGCAATTTTTGTGCTTGTACAGGATGCTACTGCTGATCTTCAATCACAATTGTCTGATGCAAAGACCTGGCTGAAGAATCAAGAATCTAAGACCCGAAAAGCTGAGTCAAAATTCCAATTTAGCGTGGCTGAAACGGAAAAGCTGAAGACCAGTTTTGAGGCGGAGAGAAACACTTGGGCTGAAGAAAAGACTGCTTTGACGCAGCGAGCTGAAAAAGCGGAGGCAGCTCTTCAAGAGGTGAACATTGAGCTCACCGGTTTAAAACACTGTGTATCCCAGATGGTTTCTGCTATGTTTGGTGAGTCGCCTTTTTAAGCATCAAAAGTGAATCTTTTCCTTGATAGTACAAACCGCCTCTAACCAATCTATGATTTACTCAGGTCCCAGGAGCAGCAATCTTAACCAAGATATGCTTGTGAAGCTCAAAGCTGTTTACACTCTTGTTGAACAGCTATACACTGGAGCTCGGCGTGCACTGGCCACAATTTCTCCAACTAATCAAGCACCTACTCTCTTGATAGATGTCTTGAAAAAACTTCCTGTGCTGCCTGCTAGGATCGACGAGATGAAGCGATCATCTGCAAGAGCCGGCGCCGTGACAGCTTTGAGCCGGGCCAAAGCATGGGTGCCAGAACTAGACCCGGCTGATGTAGCCACTGGATACCCAAGCTTAAAAGAATATGGTACTCCGTTTGATCAAAAGGACTTTGCGGCTTGCGTGAAAGAAATACGTCCAATGGCGACTCTGATTGCCAATGACTCGGACCTTTCAAAGTACCATCCGGCTTATAACAGGGAGAATCAGAAGATGCCTACACCAGCTTATAGAGTGATGGATCTAATCCCTCCAATCCATTAGCATACTTTTGCCCCTGAAGTTAAGTCGTCTGAACTTATAGATGATGAAGCTGAATTTCAAGCTTTATGTGGCATCGATTGGTCATCACCAAATTTCCAGACGGCAGAAAAGGACGAAGAACCAGAAAAGGATGATCCGGAAGCCTCAAGTCAGCAAGGCCAAGAAGAGTGAACCGCCGGGCTGTTTATATATTTGATTCTTGGAAAAACACTTGATCTTATTTGGCTCATGGAATCATGTAATAGGGTAGTGAAACTTTAATCAGCCGTGCCATCGTGCATGTTTCTGTTTTGCGCAATACTGCTGATCCGCCAGTTTAAGAAACCATCAGTTTATGCTTATGACAGCGTCAGACTGTTTATTACCTTGCACTCAAACAGATCACAAGTGCCCTGGCAGTTTACCGCCGGGCGGGTCATGATACCCAATTGAAGCCAGTGGGGACGGATAGTCCATAACCAAGGCCGGTCTAACCACAATGTTGACACAATTATTAAATAAAAATCGTACATGTGGTGTGTGCTGAGACTGCCGGCTTATCAGCTCCACACAGTTAGAGTTTTTAGAGCTATAACTCTAAACATAAGATTATTATCCTCTGGCGACTTCGAGTCTGCCATCCTGGTGGGTTGCAGAGACCCAAAGATGCTTCAAATATGAGACATAAATAGGGTAGCTTGGCCCAATTTGTAAAAACCAAATGGCAAGAAAAAATAGATTATATAAAAAGAAAAAATAAGAAATCAAAAAATTTGAGGCTTTTGCAGGCCGCCAAGCCAAAGTTTCTTCTTCAATGAAACTAGCTCGACGGCCACTGGAAGGTACGCGCTTTCAGTGAGCCGGTACTCACATTACCCAATCGACATTTGAACCCAGATAAGTTCAGGTCTTATTTAAAGATAGACTTATCAGGAGTACGCGGGGTCAGAGTAGCATCGTGCATCACAGGCCGATTTATCCAAGTTTAAGGAAGGCGGCTTATGAGCTTGGATCTATCCTGACTATCTGTAAGCCGTGCTCTCACATGATAGATCGGCGTTTTAACCTTAACAAGCTCAGGATCTTTGGTGAATACACCGTAAAAGATTGATTGTTAAGAGTTCGGCGGGTCAGTCAGGATTACCTGATGAAGAAGCAGCTGGTATACAGGTAGGATGACCCGAAAAGGTTATGTCCTCTTTGGTGAATACACCTATGTTGAACAAGATAACCTAGTCAAGAGGGTAGTAACACTATGTTCTCTTTGGTGAATACACCTATGTTTGAACAGGAAGCCCCCAAGTCACATACTTACGAGTTGTGTTTGTCGGGGATCTATGTTTGAGCTGTGTTGTGCATCCAAACTCTCTTTGATCCCTGTAATATGGGCATCAAGCCTCTTAAGTGAACATGTAAGACGATGATAAAGACTCAGCTTCGAAGGAGTGAAACGACAGAGGCCCTGAATTATCAGGGATGCCAGCTTTATTATACTGTTTATAATATATACATCATCAAACTATGTACATCATGAGAGCCGGTGGCTCAAGTATATTAGGGCCAGAGATGAGCAATATTCCACGGCCGGCGGGTCTCCTCCTCCGATTTGTGTGAGTCCTTGTGGTCTCGAACGTCGATAAGATAGAAAGACCCATTATGTAGATTCTTGCTGACCACAAAAGGTCCTTCCCAAGGCGGGGACAGTTTATGCATATCAGTTTGATCCTGGATAAGCCGGAGCACCAAGTCGCCTTCTTGAAAGGTTCTGGTTTTGACCCGGCGGCTGTGATAACGACGTAGGTCGTGCTGATAAATCGCTGAACGAGCCGCCGCGAGGTCACGCTCCTCATCCAATAGATCAAGTGCATCCTGACATGCCCTTTCATTATCAGCTTCCACATAAGCCGCCACACGGGATAAATCACGATAGATGTCACTAGGGAGAACCGCCTCTGCTCCATAAACCATGAAGAAAGGTGTGTAACCCATAGATCTGTTGGGGGTTGTATTGATACTCCATAACACTGAAGGTAACTCCTCCACCCAACAGCCTGGCGTTCTTTGCAAAGGAACCATAAGCCGGGGCTTGATGCCTCGCATAATCTCTTGATTAGCTTGTTCCGCTTGACCATTAGACTAGGGGTGAGCCACGGAGGAAACATCAAGTCGAATATGCTCTCATTGACAAAATTCTTTCATAGCACCTTTAGACAGATTAGTGCCATTGTCCGTTATAATGCTGTGTGGAAAGCCAAAATGGAAGATCACCTTCTTAATGAATTGAACTGTCGTTGCTGCATCACACTTGCTAACCGGCTCTGCTTCAACCCATTTAGTAAACTTGTCAACTGCCACCAAAAGGTGGGTCTTCTTATCTTTGGACCTCTGAAAAGGCCCAACCATATCGAGCCCCCGGGTCGCAAACGGCCAAGTAATTGGAATCATCCTCAACTCTTGAGCCGGCACATGAGCTCGTCGTGAAAACTTCTGGCAGCCATCACATTTACTGACCAGATCCTCAGCATCAGCATGAGCCGTCAACCAATAAAACCCATGGCAAAAAATCCTTGGCTATGAGAGATTTAGAGCCGGCATGATGACCACAATCTTCTTCATGAATCTCTCGCGGAATCTTACAACCTTCTTCAGGAGAGACGCAACGCTGAAACGCCCCTGTGACACTGCGATGGTGCAACTCCCCATTGACAATCGTCATTTACTTAGACCGCCGGGTTATATGTCTGGCCAAAATCCCATCCTCAGGCAACTCGGCCCGGGTCATGTAAGCCAGATACGGAACTGTCCAGTCAGGAATGGCATGAAGATCCGCCACCAATTGTACTTCCGGGTTAGGAATAGCAAGATCCTCCTCTGTAGGTAATTTAACAGAAGGGTTAAGCAGAATATCCAAGAACGTGTTAGGTGGCACCAGCTTACGCTGAGACCCTAACCGGCTTAAAGTGTCAGCCGCCTCATTCTTCCTGCGATCAATATGTTCAACTTGATAACCTTGAAGTGACCCGCAATAGCATCAACCTCTCGATGATAAGCCGCCATGAGTGGATCCTTAGAATCCCAAGTGCTAGAAACTTGTTGAGCTACCAGATCTGAGTCACCGAAGCACCTCACCCGGCTTAAGTTCATCTCTTTAGCCATCGGAAGACCGTGGAGCAAGGCCTCATACTCAGCTACATTGTTAGTACAAGGGAACATTAACTGGAGAACATAAGAAAATGTATCACCTCGTGGGGAAGTCAAGACAACTCCAGCCCCCGAGCCTTCCAACTGCCTGGATCCATCAAAGTAAATAGTCCAATATGTGTTTTCCGGCTTTTCCCCAGGCGTCTGCAACTCTGTCCAATCATTGATAAAATCCACGAGAGCTTCTGACTTGATGGCCGTACGAGGAACATACTTTAAACCATGGGGTCCAAGCTCAATGGCCCACTTGGCTACCCGACCTGTGGCTTCTCTATTTTGGATGATATCCCCTAAAGGAGCAGAGCTAACCACAGTAATGGGACGACCTAGAAAATATTGCTTGAGCTTTCGGCTTGCCATGAAGACCCCATACACAAGCTTCTGCCAATGCGGATACCTTTGCTTGGATTCAATAAGTACCTCGCTTATGTACTAAACCGGCCCTTGAACCGGGTACTCCTTGCCTGCCTCTTTCCTTTCCACCACAATGGCCACACTGACAGCCCGGCTATTAGCTGCGACATATAACAACAATGCCTCTTTATCAACGGGAGCAGCAAGAACGGGCGGCTCAGCCAACTGTCTCTTCAAATCCTCAAACGCTTGATTAGCAGCATCACTCCAAACAAAGTGATCTGTCTTCTTCATCATCTGGTAAAGAGGGATAGCTTACCCGCTGGTACACCAAAAACACACTTTGCCGGGTTAAGCATCATTTTATAAACCCGGAGATTGTCAAACGTCTCCTTCAAATCATCAATCAGGGTCTCCTTCTTCCTAGATTTCACCACAATGTCATCTACGTAAGCATGAACATTACGCCCGATTTGAGTGTGAAGGCAATTCTGCACACACCGCTGGTAAGTCGCCTGGGCACTCTTGAGCCCGAAAGGCATAGACACATAGCAAAAGGCTCCAAATGGAGTAATGAAAGTTGTCTTCTCCTGGTCCTTAACTGCCATCTTGATCTGATGATAACCAGAATAAGCATCCAAAAAACTCAAACGCTCACAACCCGCCGTAGCATCAGTGATTTGATAAATACGAGGGAGAGTAAACGGATCAGCTGGACAAGCCTTGTTTAAGTCCGTGTAGTCCACACACATTCGCCAAGTGCCATTCTTCTTAAGCACCAACCCGGGTTAGCCAACCACTCAGGATGAAAAACTTCAACAGTAAACCCGGCCGCCAAGAGCCGGGCCACTTCTTCACCAATGGCCTTCAGCCTTTCATCGTTAAAACGATGAAGGAATTGCTTGACTGGTTTAAACTTCGGATCAATATTAAGAGTGTGCTCAGCGAGTTCCCCCGGTACACCCGGCATGTCTGAAGGCTTCCATGCAAAGATGTCCCGGTTCTCATGGATGAACTCGATGAGCGCGCTTTCCTATTTTGGATCTAGATCAGCACTGATGATGAACTGCTTAGATGATTTGCCAGGACAAAATCAACCATTTTAGTGTCATCTGCCGACTTAAACTTTAGTGAAGGAGCATGGTCTGTAGTTGGCTTTTTCAAGGACGTCATGTCCGTCGGGTCAACATTATCCTTGTAAAATTTCAGCTCCTTCGTTGCACAAACAGACTCAACATAAGCAGCATCGCCTTCTTCACACTCCAAGGCCACCTTACGACTCCCATGCACTGTGATGGTGCCCTTGTAACCTGGCATCTTAAGCTGCAAGTAAACATAGCAAGGCCTCGCCATAAATTTAGCATAAGTCGGCCGCCCAAACAGAGCATGGTAAGGGCTTTTGATTTTAACCACTTTGAAGGTTAGGGTCTCAGATCTATAATCATGCTCATCTCCAAAAGCGACCTCCAACGATCTCTTACCCACTGGATACGCTGACTTACCAGGCACTACACCGTGAAAAACGGTGTTTGACGGCTTAAGATTTTTATCGGTCAGCCCCATGCGAAGGATGGTTTCATAATAAAGTATATTAATGCTGCTGCCTCCATCCATGAGTACCTTAGTAAATTTATAGCCCCCCAACCTGAGGCGCCACCACCAGAGCCAAGTGACCCGGATTGTCAACCCGGGGCGGGTGATCCTCACGGCTCCATACTATAGGCTGCTCCGACCACTGCAAGTAACGTGGTACTGCCGGCTCAACAGCATTCACTGCCCTCTTATGAAGCTTCTGATCCCGCTTACACAAGTTAGTAGTGAGGACGTGGTACTGCCCACTATTTAATTGCTTCGGGTTGCTCTGATAACCAGACCATTGCTGCTGCTGATTCCCCTGATTATTCTGCTGGTTGTAACCACCTTGATTGCCTTGGCCGTGAAACCCGGAATTTAAGCCGCCGCCTCCATGACCCGGACCATGAGAGCCGGACCCTGAACCGTCGTTCGAGCCATGGTTATGCTAGAAAGACTCCCTGAAGTTTCTCATGATACTGCAATCCTTCCACAGATGGGTAGACGGCTTCTCCTCTGTTCCGTGCTTCGGATATGGCTGATTCAGTATTGCTTCAAGGTCAAATTTTGTCCCTTGAGCCGGCCTCCCCTTACGACGCTGGTTATAATTCCATGCACTGGTGTTAGCCACAAAATCATCAGCTTTGTGCTTACCGTTGCTGCCCTGATTGGCAGGGTTGTACTGCTTCCCCTCATGCCGCTACTCTTCTTTCCCTTTCCCGATCTTTCATCCTCAGAGTCGGGGTCCTTGGTACTATCAGAGTCGGCATACTTGACAAGATCCGCCATGAGCTCCCCCATATCACTGCAATGACGTTTTAGCCGCCCAAGCTTCTGCTTGAGTGGAAGGAAACGGCATTTTTTCTCCAACATTAAAACCGCTGAGCCGACGTTGATGTTATTTGAAGCATGTATGATAGTCGAGACCCGGCGCACCCAGCTGGTCGTCGATTCACCCTCGGCTTGAACACAAGAAACCAAATCCATGATTGACATAGGCTGTTTGCACGTATCTTTGAAATTCTGGATAAACCGGGCCTTCAGCTCTGCCCACTACCCAATGGAGTTGGCAGGTAGCCCCTTCAACCAAGTACGAGCCGTCTCTTCCAGCATCATGGTGAAATACTTAGCATATGCAGCCTCACTAACATCCAGCATCTCCATAGCCATCTCATAACTCTCCACCCAAGCCTTAGGGGGCTGATATGCTGTGTAATTAGGCACCTTACGAGGGCCCTTAAAATCCTTGGGCAACCGCTCGTTTCGCAGAGCCGCTGTTAAACACGGCACACCCCAAGCTCTAGAAGTCACACATGCCTCCATTGAAGTTGTTGGGTAAACTGGCGCGTGCTGATGAGCCGCCAGCTCGGCCTCTCGGCGCGCTCTGCCCTAGTCTACCAAGTTCTGTGCATTGGCACCATTGCGCACCGGGTCATGCCCATGAGGTTGATTACGGCGCCGCTCAGTACTCGAAACTGTTGGCGGGTCAATGTGCCTACTATAGCTCCGGCTTGGACGAGGGGTCAAATGAATCCAGTCACAACTATAAGAATAAGCCTGCTGCTGTACCAAAGCTGTTTGAAGAAGTTCCCTGGCCCTTCAGGTTTCAACCGCCGTCGGAGTCTCGCCCTCGACCGGCAGAGCTGCCAATCGCGTAGCTGCAGCAATCATATTGTCTAAAGGGTTGGAATAATGACCCGGCGGTGTTACCACATGCTGAGATGGGGTGTTATTCATATGCGGAGAACCTGTCACGCGTGGCTGAACCGGCACTCCACCCCCTGGCACTTCAGTCATCTGGTTTATCATTGGCGGGTTACTGCCCCCCGCTCCGGGTGTGTTGAAGAGGTTCCTCGACTCATAAACCAAGGGCAGATGACTCCGGTATTTTCTCCTCAAGACTTCGTTTGAAGCGTTCTGATCCACGATGAGCCGGTATGAATCTGCTTGAGTCCGCTGTGCTTAGGCATTCAAAACGGCCCGCTCTGCAGTCATCCTAGCGTTTTCCGCCGCCAGCTCTACCTTGGCTTGCGCTATCTCATCACGTAGCTTAGCCACATCCACCTTATGATGTTCCTGGTTGTCCAAGGTTACCTCCACCCCCATCAGCGTTGCCAGATCCTCCAACAAATCCGTTAAAACCTCAGCCGGCGGGCGTGCTGACCCACCAGCGCCTGCTGCCGTTACCGCCGCTGCATTAGAAGTCATAGCCGCCGCGGCTGTCGAACTAAGAACCGGCTGGGTGCCAGCCATGAAGATCGCCACCCTGTTCGGCGGCTCACGGGGGTCCGGAATACTGTTGCCATCGGAACAGCCCCCAAGCCATCCGTCTTGTAGTTGGTACATCGAGTTGGTCTCGCCCGTGGATGATTCACCATCAGAGTAGATGGCCGTCTCACCGCCAGACACAGAGCATTCCAATTCAGCCTCATGGATGAATCCAACAAAGGTACGCTTCACGGCGGGTTGAACCCGGGCGGGTCGTGCACGCTGAGCCGTCTCGACGATGTCGATGCAGATGTCCGGTTTAGGGCTCGGTTCACCGATCTTGCCGATGAAGATGTGGATTCCGCCGAAGGGGACCCGGTACCTGTACTCAATTAAGCCGGCCTCGGGGCCCCAGCCTGCATCATCGATGTAGAGCTTTCCGCGACGACTCTTGGTCATTCGGCCCACAGCGTATCCCTTGATCCCTTCAAAGCTGCCCTTCAAGAACTCAAAACCACCATGCACAAGCCCCACGGTGGGCGCCAACTGTCGTGGAATTGTCACGGCAGATGTCCTCGTGGAAGGACTTAATTGCGGAGCCATTGCGATGAGGTTAGCTTAAAGGGGTTAAAACGGGACAAAGGACACGAGGAAGTTTATACTGGATCGGCCCCTTGCGGTGAAGGTAAAAGCCTAATCCAGTTGGGGTGATATTGATAGGGTTTTGATTACCAGGGAGCGAATACGCTTAGCCTGGCTTTCGATCAGTTGTTTCTTGCCCTAAGCCGCTGCCGGGTCGTCCCCTTATATACACGGGTTGACGCCCCATAGTTTACAGAGTCCGGGCCGGCTCATACAAACGTGCCCGGCTCGGTAACTTATCTTACATTCCTTACAACACAAGTCACATATACATGGCAGTTTATACTCACGGGCCTTAAGCCGCCTTTGGCTTTTGGGCCTTTGAACGAGCCTATTACATGAACCGCCATCTTTAAGATATTCACGGGCTTGGTTTACAAACCACCCTTGGGATAACCCGGCCCCTCCTGGGCGGGTCATATCGAATAGTCATATCCCCAACAATGGTGGTTTTATTTTATAGAAATTATTGATCTCTCACGCTTCA
The DNA here is from genome assembly GCF_018294505.1 of Triticum aestivum. Classification (NCBI taxonomy): domain Eukaryota; kingdom Viridiplantae; phylum Streptophyta; class Magnoliopsida; order Poales; family Poaceae; genus Triticum; species Triticum aestivum. Next base: position 139,271,391 of record NC_057802.1, read on the forward strand.
CTTATATTATTTTGAGAGTCTTTTAGAACAACATGGTAATTTGCTTTGGCTATAAAATTAGTCCAATTATGATAGGCATCCAAGATGGGTATAATAAAAACTTTCATATAGAGCGCATTAAATACTATGAGAAGTTTGATACTTGATAATTGTTTTGAGATATAAAGATGGTAATATTAGAGTCATGCTTGTTAAGTAATTGTTAAATTGAGAAATACTTGTGTTGGGGTTTGCAAGTCCCGTAGCATGCACGTATGGTAACCGTTGTGTGACATATTTGAAGCATGAGGTGTTCTTTGATTGCTTTCCTTATGAGTGGCGGTCGGGGACGAGCGATGGTCTTTTCCTACCAATCTATCCCCCTAGGAGCATGCGCGTGGTGCTTTGGGTTTGATGACTTGTAGATTTTTTCAATAAGTATGTGAGTTCTTTATGACTAATGTTGAGTCCATGGATTATACGCACTCTCACCCTTCCATCATTGCTAGCCTCTTCGGTAACGTGCATTGCCCTTTCTCACCTCGAGAGTTGGTGCAAACTTCGCCAGTGCATCCAAACCCCGTGATATGATACGCTCTATCACACATAAGCCTCCTTATATATTCCTCAAAACAGCCACCATACCTACCTATTATGGAATTTCCATAGCCATTCCGAGATATATTGCCATGCAACTTTCCACCGTTCCGTTTATTATGACACGCTTAATCATTGTCATATTTCCTTGCATGATCATGTAGTTGACATCATATTTGTGGCAAGACCACCATTCATTTTTCATACATGTCACCCTTGATTCATTGCATATCCCGGTACACCGCCGGAGGCATTCACATAGAGTCATATTTTGTTCTAAGTATTGAGTTGTAATTCATGAGTTGTAAGTAAATAAAAGTGTGATGATCATCATTATTAGAGCATTGTCCCAAGTGAGGAAAGGATGATGGAGACTATGATTCCCTCACAAGTCGGGATGGGACTCCGGACTAAAAAAAAGAGGCCATAAAAAAGGCCCAAATAAAAAAATGAGAGAAAAAGAGAGAAGGGACAATGTTACTATCCTTTTACCACACTTGTGCTTCAAAGTAGCACCATGATCTTCATGATAAAGAGTCTCTTATTTTGTCACTTTCATATACTAGTGGGAATTTTTCATTATAGAACTTGGCTTGTATATTCCAATGATGGGCTTCCTCAAAATGCCCTAGGTCTTTGTGAGCAAGCGAGTTTGATGCACACCCACTTAGTTTCTTTTGTTGAGCTTTCATACATTTATAGCTCTAGTGCATCCGTTGCATGGCAATCCCTACTCCTCGCATTGACATCAATTGATGGGCATCTCCATAGCCCGTTGATTAGTCGCGTCGATGTGAGACTTTCTCCTTTTTTGTCTTCTCCACACAACCTCCATCGTCATATTCTATTCCACCCATAGTGCTATGTCAATGGCTCGCGCTCATATATTGCGTGAAAGTTGAAAAAGTTTGAGAATACTAAAGTATGAAACCATTGCTTGGCTTCTCATCGGGGTTGTGCATGATGAGAGCATTTTGTGTGAGAAAATGAAGCATGGCCAAACTATATGATTTTGTAGGGATGACCTTTCTTTGGCTATGTTATTTTGAGAAGACATAATTTATTGGTTAGTATTCTTGAAGTATTATTATTTTTATGTCAATATTAAATTTTTGTCTTCAATCTTTCGGATATAAACATTCATGCCACAATAAATAAAATTACATTGAAATTATGTTAGGTAGCATTCCACATCAAAAATTCTGTTTTTATCATTTACCTACTCGAGGACGAGCAGGAATTAAGCTTGGGGATGCTGATACGTCTCCAACGTATCTATAATTTTTTATTGTTCCATGCTATTATATTATCTGTTTTGGATGTTTAATGGGCTTTAATATGCTCTTTATATTATTTTTGGGACTAACCTATTAACCGGAGGCCCAGTGCCAGTTGTTGTTTTTGCCTATTTCAGTGTTTTGAAGAAAAGGAATATCAAATGGAATCAAAATGGAACGAAACCTTCGCGAGGATCTTTCTTGGAACAAACGCAATCTAGGAGACTTGGAGTGGAAGTCAGAGATGCAACGAGCCACGAGGCAGGAGGGCGCGCGCCCCACCCTCGTGGGCCGCTCGTAGCTCCACCGACCTACTTCTTTCACCTATATATACTCTTATACCCTGAAAACATCCAGGAGAGCCACGAAACCACTTTTCCACCGCCGCAACCTTCTGTACCCGTGAGTTCCCATCTTGGGGCCTCTTTCGGTGATCTGCCGGAGGGGGATTCAATCATGGTGGGCTTCTACATCAACACCATAGCCTCTCCAATGATGTGTGAGTAGTTTACCAAAGACCTTTGGGTCCAAGTTATTAGCTAGATGGCTTCTTGTCTCTCTTTGGTTCTCAATACAAAGTTCTCCTCGATGTTCTTGGAGATCTATTCGATGTAATACTTTTTGCGGTGTGTTTGCCGAGATCCGATGAATTGTGGGTTTATGGTCAAGATTATCTATGAACAATATTTGATTCTTCTCTGAATTCTTATATGCATGATTTGATATCTTTGCAAGTCTCTTCGAATTATCGGTTTAGTTTGGCCTACTAGATTGATCTTTCTTGCAATGGGAGAAGTGCTTAGCTTTGGGTTCAATCTTGCGGTGTCCTTTCCCAGTGACAGTAGGGGCAGCAAGGCACGCATTGTATTGTTGCCATCGAGGATAAAAAGATGGGGTTTATATCATATTGCTTGAGTTTATCCCTCTACATAATGTCATCTTGCCTAATGCGTTGCTCTGTTCTTATGAACTTAATACTCTAGATGCATGCGGGATAGCGGTCGATGTGTGGAGTAATAGTAGTAGATGCAAAATCGTTTCGGTCTACTTGACACGGACGTGATGCCTATGTTCATGATCATGCCTAGATATTCTCATAACTATGCCCTTTTCTATCATTTGCTCGGCAGTAATTTGTTCACCCACCGTAATATATGCTATCATGAGAGAAGCCACTAGTGAAACCTATGGCCCCCGGGTCTATTTTACATCATATAAGTTTCCGATCTATAATTCTCGTTTACTATCTATTTATTTTGCAATCTTTATTTTCCAATCTATACAACAAAAATACCAAAAATATTTATTTTATTATCTTTATCATATCTCACTTTTGCAAGTGGTCGTGAAGGGATTGACAACCCCTTTATCGCGTTGGTTGCAAGGTTCTTGATTGTTTGTGCAGGTACTAGGCAATTTGCATGTAGTCTCCTACTGGATTGATACCTTGGTTCTCAAAAACTGAGGGAAATACTTACGCTACCTTGCTGCATCACCCTTTTCTTTTCAGGGGAAAACCAACGCATGCTCAAGAGGTAGCACCCACATGTCATTCTCATGAAAGTAGAGCAGCGGTGGGACTGAGAGGGGTGAGGCACAGGTCGGCGGACGAGACTTGCCTCCTCCCCGCTGCTACCTCTTGAGCACTGCGTTGGTTTTCCCTTGAAGAGGAAAGGGTGATGCAGTAAAGTAGCGTAAGTATTTCCCTCAGTTTTTGAGAACCAAGGTATCAATCCAGTAGGAGACCACGCTCAAGTCCCACGCACCTACACAAACAAAAAAGAACCTTGCAACCAACGCGATAAAGGGGTTGTCAATCCCTTCACGGCCACTTGCAAAAGTGAGATCTGATAGAGATGATAAGATAATATTTTTGGTATTTTTATGATAAAGACTAAAAGTAAAGGAAGCAAAATAAACGGTAACAGAAATAACTTGTTGACGGGAGATTAATATGATGGAGAATAGACCCGGGGGCCATAGGTTTCACTAGTGGCTTCTCTCAAGATAGCATAAGTATTACGGTGGGTAAACAAATTACTGTCGAACAATTGATAGAATTGAGCATAGTTATGATAATATCTGGGTATGATCATGTATATAGGCATCACGTCCGCGACAAGTAGACCGACTCCTGCCTGCATCTACTACTATTACTCCGCACATCGACCGCTATCCAGCATGCATCTAGAATATTAAGTTCATAAGAACGGAGTAACACTTTAAGCAAGATGACATGATGTAGAGGGATAAACTCATGCAATATGGTATAAACCCCATCTTTTTATCCTCGATGGCAACAATATAATATGTGTCGTTTCCCCTTCTGTCACTGGGATCGAGCACCGCAAGATTGAACCCAAAGCTAAGCACTTCTCCCATTGCAAGAAAGATCAATCTAGTAGGCCAAACCAAACTGACAATTCAAAGTGACTTGCAAAGATAACCAATCATACATAAAAGAATTCAGAGGAGATTCAAATATTGTTCATAGATAATCTTGATCATAAACCCACAATTCATCGGATCTCGACAAACACACCGCAAAAGAAGATTACATCGAATAGATCTCCAAGAGAATCGATAAGAACTTTGTATTGGGATCCAAAGAGAGTGCCATCTAGCTAATAACTATGGACCTGAAGGTCTGAGGTAAACTACTCACACATCATCGGAGAGGCTAGGGTGTTGATGTACAAGCCCTCCGTGATCAATGCCCCCTCCGGCGGAGCACCGGAAAAGGCCCCAAGACGGGATCTCACGGGTACAGAAGGTTGCGGCGGTGGAAATAGGGTTTTTGCTCCGTATCTGATGTTTTCAGGGTACGTAGGTATATATAGGAGGAAGAAGTAGGTCGATGGAGCTACGAGGGGCCCACGAGGGTGGAGGGCGCGCCTAACCCTACCTCGTGGCTTCCTCGTTGATTGCTTGACGTCCACTCCAAGTCCTCTGGATCACCTTCGTTCAGAAAATCATGTTCCCGAAGGTTTCATTCCGTTTGGACTCCGTTTGATATTCCTTTCCTTCGAAACACTGAAATAGGCAAAAAAAATAGCAATTTGGGCTGGGCCTTCGGTTAATAGGTTGGTCCCAAAAATAATATAAAAGTGTATAATAAAGCCCATTAAACGTCCAAAACAGAATATATAATAGCATGGAACAATCAAAAATTATAGATACGTTGGAGACGTATCAAGCATCCCCAAGCTTAATTCCTGCTCGTCCTCGAGTAGGTAAATGATAAAAACAGAATTTTTGTTGTGGAATGCTACTTAGCATAATTTTCAATGTAATTCTCTTAACTATGGCATGAATATTCAGATCCGAAAGATTCAAGATAAAAGTTTAATATTGAAATAAAAATAATAATACTTCAAGCATACTAACAAAGCAATCATGTCTTCTCAAAATAACATGGCCAAAGAAAGTTATCCCTACAAAATCATATAGTCTGGCTATGCTCTATCTTCATCACACAAAGTATTTTATCATGCACAACCCCGATGACAAACCAAGCAATTGTTTCATACTTTTGATGTTCTCAAACTTTTTCAATCTTCACGCAATACATGAGCGTGAGCCATGGACATAGCACTGTATGTGGAATAGAATGGTGGTTGTGGAGAAAAGAAGAAGATAGTCTCACATCAACTAGGCGTATCAATGGGCTATGGAGATGCCCATCAATAGATATCAATGTGAGTGAGTAGGGATTGCCATGCAACGTATGCACTAGAGCTATAAGTGTATGAAAGCTCAACAAAAGAAACTAAGTGGGTGTGCATCCAACTCGCTTGCTCACGAAGACCTAGGGCATTTTGAGGAAGCCCATCTTTGGAATATACAAGCCAAGTTCTATAATGTAAAAGTCCCACTAGTATATGAAAGTGACAACATAGGAGACTCTCTATCATGAAGATCATGGTGCTACTTTGAAGCAAAAGTGTGGTAAAAGGATAGTAACATTGTCCCTTCTCTCTTTTCTCTTTTTTTTATTTGGGCCTTTTCTCTTTTTTTGGCCTCTTTTTTTCGTCCGGAGTCTCATCCCGACTTGTGGGGGAATCATAGTCTCCATCATCCTTTCCTCACTGGGACAATGCTCTAATAATGATGATCATCACACTTTTATTTACTTACAACTCAAGAATTACAACTCAATACTTAGAACAAATATATGACTCTATGTGAATGCCTCCGGCGGAGTACCGGGATATGCAATGAATCAAGAGTGACATGTATGAAAATTATGAACGGTGGCTTTGCCACAAATACGATGTCAACTACATGATCATGCAAAGCAATATGACAATGATGGAACGTGTCATAGTAAACGGAATGGTGGTAAGTTGCATGGCAATATATCTCGGAATGGCTATGGAAATGCCATAATAGGTAGGTAGGTGGCTGTTTTGAGGAAGGTAATGGTGGGTGTATGGTACCGGCGAAAGTTGCGCGATACTAGAGAGGCTAGCAATTGTGGAAGGGAGAAAGTGCGTATAATCCACGGAATCAACATTAGTCATAAAGAACTCACATACTTATTGCAAAAATCTATTAGTTATTGAAACAAAGTACTACGCGCATGCTCCTAGGGGGATAGATTGGTAGGAAAAGACCATCGCTCGTCCCCGAGCGCCACTCATAAGGAAGACAATCAATAAATAAATCATGCTCCGACTTCATCACATAACAGTTCACCATACGTGCATGATACGGGAATCAAAAACTTTAACACAAGTATTTCTCAAATTCACAACTACTCAACTAGCATGACTCTAATATCACCATCTTCATATCTCAAAACAATTATCAAGTATCAAACTTCTCCTAGTATTCAACGCACTTATAAGAAAGTTTTTGCTAATCTTGGATGCCTATCATATTAGGACTAATTTCACTATTTAAGCAAATTACCATGCTATTTTGTAGGACTCTCAAAATAATATAAGTGAAGCATGAGAGAAAAATAATTTCTATAAAATAAAGCCACCACCGTGCTCTAAAAGATATAAGTGAAGCACTAGAGCAAAAACTATATAGCTCAAAAGATATAAGTGAAGCACATAGAGTATTCTAACAAATTCCGAATCATGTGTGTCTCTCTCAAAAGGTGTGTACAGCAAGGATTATTTTGGTAAACTAAAAAGCAAAGACTCAAATCATACAAGACGCTCCAAGCAAAACACATATCATGTGGTAAATAAAAATATAGCTCCAAGTAAAGTTACCGATAGACGAAGACGAAAGAGGGGATGCCTTCCGGGGCATCCCCAAGCTTAGGATTTTGGTTGTCCTTGAATTTTACCTTGGGGTGCCTTGGGCATCCCCAAGCTTAGGCTCTTGCCAATCCTTGTTCCATAATCCATCAAATCTTTACCCAAAACTTGAAAACTTCACAACACAAAACTTAATAGAAAATCTCGTGAGCTCCGTTAGCGAAAGAAAACAAAACATCACTTCAAGGTACTGTAATGAACTCATTCTTTATTTATATTGGTGTTAAACCTACTGTATTCCAACTTCTCTATGGTTTATAAACTCTTTTACTAGCCATAGATTCATCAAAATAAGCAAACAACACACGAAAAACAGAATCTGTCAAAAACAGAACAGTCTGTAGTAATCTGTATCTAACGCAAACTTCTGGAACTCAGAAAAATCTACCAAACTAGGAAGACCTAGAGACTTTGTTTATTGATCTACTGCAATTGGAATCAGTATTTTATCACTTTCTGGTGATTTTAAACAATTGTTTTCGTGAACAGAAAGTTTCTGGAATTTTCAGCAAGATCAAATAACTATCATCCAAGAAGATCCTATAGGTTTCACTTGGCACAAACACTAATTAAAACATAAAAACACATCTAACCAGAGGCTAGATCAAAGATTTATTGCTAAACAGGAGCAAAAAGCAAAAAAACTAAAATAAAATTGGGTTGCCTCCCAACAAGCGCTATCGTTTAACGCCCCTAGCTAGGCATAAAGGCAAGGATAGATCTAGGTATTGTCATCTTTGGTAGGTAATTCTTCAATAAAACACCTACAACCCTTAGGAATTTCTTTCCTCTTATTAATGATCAAATTCTTAGGCAAGAAATCAAGAAATTCATTTGTAGCAAACGGTTCCTTAACGATAGCAAAAAAATTGGGATGAACACTTATTGATTTGAGATCCGCATTTTCCTTACTAGAAGATTCACCCTTATTTTTAGGAACATAGATAAGCTTGGCAATTTTGGTAGGAGGGTTAGGAGTATTTTTTACGGAAGAAAAAGCGGACCGTAAGTTGGTAATAATACCCTCAAGCTTATCGATTCTAGTGGAATCTTGATCTATTCTTTCATTAACTATGGGTTCCTTTTCTCTGAAATTTTTCAAAGTAACTCCTACCTTGCATCCATATTGGGTAATTTGATTGTGGATCTTTTTATCCAAATTCTCAATCAATTCCGTAGTAGCAACTTTATTTTCAATAATTTCAAGCCTTTGCATCACATGTTCCAACGTTAACATAGTTCCATTAACCAAAAGAGGTGGTAAGCCAAACAAATCTATCATAGCATTATAAGAATCAAAAATATGGCTACCCAATAAATTCCCTCCGGTAATGGTATCAAGAATATATCTATACCAAGGAGTGGCACCTACATAAAAATTGCGAAGAAGAATGGAAGTAGATTGCTTCCTGGTAGATCTATTTTGAGCATTGCAAATTCTATACCAAGCATCTTTTAGATTTTATCCCTTCCTTTGTTTAAAATTAAGAACTTCATTCTCGGGAGACAATGGAGTAGATAAGGGACTAGCCATAACGATGAGGCAAGCAAGAAGAAGGAGCGAACAGAAAAGAGGGCGAATAAAACGGCAAGGGTGAAGTGGGGGAGAGGAAAATGAGAGGCAAATGGCACATAATGTAATGCAAGGGATAATAGTTTGTGATGGGTACTTGGTGTGTCTTGACTTGTGCGTAGACTCCCCGGCAACGGCGCCAGAAATCCTTCTTGCTACCTCTTGAGCACTGCGTTGGTTTTCCCTTGAAGAGGAAAGGGTGATGCAGTAAAGTAGCGTAAGTATTTCCCTCAGTTTTTGAGAACCAAGGTATCAATCCAGTAGGAGACCACGCTCAAGTCCCACGCACCTACACAAATAAATAAGAACCTTGCAACCAACGTGATAAAGGGGTTGTCAATCCCTTCATGGCCAGTTGCAAAAGTGAGATCTGATAGAGATGATAAGATAATATTTTTGGTATTTTTATGATAAAGACTAAAAGTAAAGAAAGCAAAATAAACGGTAACAGAAATAACTTGTTGACGGGAGATTAATATGATGGAGAATAGACCCGGGGGCCATAGGTTTCACTAGTGGCTTCTCTCAAGATAGCATAAGTATTACGGTGGGTAAACAAATTACTGTCAAACAATTGATAGAATTGAGCATAGTTATGATAATATCTGGGTATGATCATGTATATAGGCATCACGTCCGCGACAAGTAGACCGACTCCTGCCTGCATCTACTACTATTACTCCACACATCGACCGCTATCCAGCATGCATCTAGAGTATTAAGTTCATAAGAACGGAGTAACACTTTAAGCAAGATGACATGATGTAGAGGGATAAACTCATGCAATATGGTATAAACCCCATCTTTTTATCCTCGATGGCAACAATATAATATGTATCATTTCCCCTTCTGTCACTGGGAACGAGCACCGCAAGATTGAACCCAAAGCTAAGCACTTCTCCCATTGCAAGAAAGATGAATATAGTAGGCCAAACCAAACTGATAACTCGAAGAGACTTGCAAAGATAACCAATCATACATAAAAGAATTCAGAGAAGATTCAAATATTGTTCATAGATAATCTTGATCATAAACCCACAATTCATCGGATCTCGACAAACACACCGCAAAAGAAGATTACATCGAATAGATCTCCAAGGGAATCGAGGAGAACTTTGTACTGAGATCCAAAGAGAGAGAAGAAGCCATCTAGCTAATAACTATGGACCCGAAGGTCTGAGGTAAACTACTCACACATCATCGTAGAGGCTGTGGTGTTGATGTAGAAGCCCTCCGTGATCAATGCCCCCTCCGGCGGAGCGCCGGAAAAGGCCCCAAGATGGGATCTCACGGGTACAGAAGGTTGCGCGCGGTGGAAATAGGGTTTTTGCTCCGTATCTGATGTTTTCGGGGTACGTAGGTATATATAGGAGGAAGAAGTAGGTCGGCGGAGCTACGAGGGGCCCACGAGGGTGGAGGGCGCGCCCCCTGCCTCGTGGCTTCCTCGTTGATTGCTTGAGGTCCACTCCAAGTCCTCTGGATCACGTTTGTTCAGAAAATCACGTTCCCGAAGGTTTCATTTCGTTTGGACTCCGTTTGATATTCCTTTCCTTCGAAACACTAAAATAGGCAAAAAAAACAACAATTTGGGTTGGGCCTCCGGTTAATAGATTAGTCCCAAAAATAATATAAAAGTGTATAATAAAGCCTCTTAAATGTCCAAAACAGAATATATAATAGCATGGAACAATCAAAAAATATAGATACATTGGAGACGTATCACCCTCCCATGCTCCAATCCGTACTCCCGCACCACTAACTTTCATCCAACGGTGATAATATATTTCATCGTGTGGGTCATCTATAGCCTCAAAGAAAGGTAAACAAAGGTCGTATTTCCAGGAAATAATTTCCTGCATGAATCTGTACACGCATGCAAGACCCTTTCCTTTCCTGCTCGTCCTCCTCCGGATCATCAACTGCGTTGACAATGCTGGTGCTAACGCCAGAGCATCGCAACAGGTTCCTGCCTAAGCCATGTGGCACTTTGCAGCACCAGCGAGTACCACCTCCTCCATGCCAACATCGGCATCTGGACCATGCACATGCAGCTGCTCCCATAGTATTTTACCCGCATGTTCGACTGCAGTACCACACCGATCTTGGATGAGACCATGGAGCTTGTGGCCAAGAAAAGTCTCTGCCCAGCCAACACATGTCGAGGTGCTTGACTATTGTGACATGTCGCATGATGTTTACTAGCTCACGCTCCGGATGAGCGGCAGGGTGCTGCTCCTGATCGTCAGTGGTGTGACGGTAACGACGGCCGGGTGGGAGCTCGGGCAGGAGCCAGTGATCTACCCGGGGCACATAACTCGACTTGGGCTCAAGATTCTGACCGCTTGCACCGTTCCGAGGATGTACCACTTAGCGATGAGGTTGGAATGCTGGATACGTATAGGCGTGTGCTCGTGGGCGGGAGCAACCTGCTCAACGGATACCGGTTTGCGAACGTGATGTACTCGACGTAGTTGAGCCAGTGAGCTTGGAGGCGTTCCTGCCGTCGTACATTGACACGCGGCTCAACGGCGTGCGGCCACGTGCCAGCATAGGTCGGCTACGGGGAAGCGGCATCGGTGTGGTTCGAGATGCCCAGCTGGCCGTTGTCACGGCGACGTTCGCGACTCACTCGTTCGAGTTGAACTGGCCGGTGGTGGCCTGGCCGTGGCGAGGGTGCCACAGCTGGACGTCGAGGCATTATGAGGCGTAGGGGGCTGTTTGGTTTCTAGCCACACTTTGCCACACCTCACCTTAGACAAGTTTGATCAAGTTAGGTGGGTGTTTGGTTCTAGCCACACCTAAGGGAAGAATTTTTTATGAGAAGTGAACCCCACATGTCATCGACACAAAAATGTGGCAAGATTCCCTTAAGCAAGCCAAAGTGTGGCTAACAATTTGAGCAACTCAAGCTAGGCAAGTGTGGCAAAAATAATGTGGCAATATATGGCAAACATAGTCACAATCCAAATATCCCCTAGATGTCCATGGAAGGAAACTATGGAAATTTTGCAAAAAGATACCCACACCCCTCTCCACGTTTGCAAATAAGGCCTTCCCTCGTTCATCCTTTTCTCCCACAAGATAAACTACTCATACAAATGCAATGCACCGGCATCTTGCTAGTAAGAAACAAATCTCGAGTTTGGCACGAGTTCGTGCAGCGGTAGCACCATAAGGCTTGGCGCGAGAGTTACATTTCCCTCTCGGGGCCCACGGGAGTGAGCTTCAGTGGACCCGATAGGTGGCTGGTCCACATGTCATGCTCCCAAAGGCAGAGGTGCGGTGGGGCCGAGAGGGGTGAGCCGCAGGTCGGGGGACGTGTGGTGTCATGGGTTCGAGCGGCGTCGTGGGAATTGCATGTGGCTGTGGTAGAAACTTGATACTTGCCGCATTTCAGCTGGCCCACATGTCATGCACACAAAGGCAGAGGGGTGGTGCGGTCGAGAGGGGTGAGGCGCACGTCGGGGGCCGTGGTGTCGTGGGTTGGAGTGGCATCGTGGGAATCGCGAGTGGCAGTGTATGAAACATGATGGTCGTCGTAGTTCAACTTCCATGGACAAGCTGTCATGTCTACTGACACATGCATTACATACCGATCACTGGAAGGAGTAGTAGAGAAAGCTAGGCGGATAAATAGTTCCTTATAGTCAAGCGGACCTATGCTACTACTTGTTCCAAAGACATGCACACCATCAAAATAGTTCATCTATATCAATATACACAGAGTGGAAATATTTTTTTACAAGAGAGGAAATAGTTCATCCATCCATAATGCCCTGCTGCTAGTGCAGCTTCTTCTTCTTCTTCTTCTCATTTTCTGTGGGAGACGGCTTCGCAACAAGCTCTTTGGAGCTTGCAGCTATTTCAAAACTCACACGGGCATCGAGGGCAGCATATTTTATTCATTCGTACATGAAGGGATAATTCTCCCATCCAGACGATCTTAATGCCAGCATGTCGTCACCCTTCTGAAGATTTGTACTAAGCACAAAATTTGCTACGGCGAATAGGGATGGTGTCTGTTTATCACAATCTTCTACATGAATTTTGATTCTGGTTTGTAGGTCAGTGATGCTTTTCAAATCAAGGTTGTACGGCGTCAGCTTCTGTTTGTCCCCTTCGATGGCTACCCCACAGAAGTATATATCCTCCCGAGACAAGAAATTGTGGAGCTCACCTGGTATGGAGGGTGCGTGTATGATGTGGTACACCAAAACATCATCTTCGAGGCACAGCTAAAGGACGGCGGCGCGTTGGATCTTCCCAGTGGCACGCTCCATGTACTCTGCGTCGAGACAGATGACCTTCATCTCTACTTTTTGGAGGGAGTTGGATACATTGTTGATCCACTTCCTAACAACCCTTGGGTGGTCAGTGATGGTGGCAACTATGCTCAACGAGCCTTCGATGAGGACTTGTTGGACGCTAAAAACCTGCATCTGGATCTCTTTTGCCATTTGGAACTGCTAGACCGGAGGGCTATGGTTTGGAGCATTAGGATTAGATGGCTAGTCTAATTGAAGAAGATGATTATTTAAAGGGGCTTCGAAATTACTCCAGGAGTATGTGAAGAGGTGTGACGCCCCCGTTTTGACCGTACACTAATCATGCACGCAAATGTGTACGATCAAGATCAGGGACTCACGGGAAGATATCACAACACAACTCTAATGCATAAATAAGTCATACAAGCATCATAATACAAGTCAGGGGCCTCGAGGGCTCGAATACAAGTGCTCGATCATAGACGAGTCAGCGGAAGCAACAATATCTGAGTACAAACATAAGTTAAACAAGTTTGCCTTAAGAAGGCTAGCACAAACTGGGATACAGATCGAACGAGGCGCAGGCCTCCTGCCTGGGATCCTCCTAACTACTCCTAGTCGTCGTCAGCGGCCTGCACGTAGTAGTAGGCACCTCCAGTGTCGTAGGTGTCGTCGTCGATGGTGGCGTCTGGCTCCTGGACTCCAACATCTGGTTGCGACAACCAGATAGAAAGGAAAGGGGGAAAAGAGGGAGAGAAGCAACCGTGAGTACTCATCCAAAGTACTCACAAGCAAGGAGCTATACTACATATGCATGCGTATATGTGTAAAGGGGCATATCAGTGGACTGAACTGCAGAATGCCAGAATAAAAAGGGGGATAGCTAGTCCTATCGAAGACTACGCTTCTGGCCATCTCCATCTTGCAGCATGTAGAAGAGAGTAGATTGAAGTCCTCCAAGTAGTATCGCATAGCATAATCCTACCCGGCGATCCCCTCCTCGTCGCCCTGTTAGAGAGCGATCACCGGGTTGTATCTGGCACTTGGAAGGGTGTATTTTATTCAGTATCCAGTTCTAGTTGTCATAAGGTCAAGGTAAAACTCCGGGTCGTCCTTTTATCGAGGGACACGGCTATTCGAATAGATAAACTTCCCTGCAGGGGTGCACCACATAACCCAACACGCTCGATCCCATTTGGCCGGACACACTTTTCTGGGTCATGCCCGGCCTCGTAAGATAAACGCGTCGCAGCCCCACCTAAGCACAACAGAGAGGTCAGCACGCCGGTCTAATCCTATGCGCGCAGGGGTCTGGGCCCATCGCCCTATGCACACCTGCACATTGCGTACGCGGCCGGAAGTAGACCTAGCCTAGTGGCGTTCCAGTCCAATCCGGCGCGCGCCACTCAGTCGCTGACGTCAAGAAGGCTTCGGCTGATACCACGACACCGGGATACCCATAACTACTCCCGCGTAGATGGCTAGTGCGTATAGACCAAATGGCCAGACTCAGATCAAATACCAAGATCTTGTTAAGCATGTTAAGTATTCGCGAACGCCGACCAGGGCCAGGCCCACCTCACACCTAGGCGGTCTCAACCTGCCCTGTCGCTCCGCCACAAAGATCCACTTGCGGGTACTCCTACGAGCCGACCCGACTTTAGTCACCACATGTGTCATGTATATAGTATATAAGTATATACTCGTGATCACCGCCCAAGTGATCACGGCCCGATAGTATAGCACAGCAGACGGACAAGAATGTAGGGCCACTGATGGAAAACTAGCATCCTATACTAAGCCATGTAGGATTGCAGGTAAAGGTAACAACAGTAGTAGCAAGGATAGGCTATGCATCAGGATAGGATATCGGAAAGCAGTAACATGCTACACTACTCTAATGCAAGCAGTATAGATAAGAATAGGCGATATCTGGTGATCAAGGGGGGGCTTGCCTGGTTGCTCTGGCAAGTAGGAGGGGTCGTCAACTCCGTAGTCGAACTGGGCAGCAGCAGGGTCGGTCTCGTAGTCTACCGGAGAGAAGAGGGGGGAAGAAACAGTAAATACAATGCAAACATAAGCATGACGATGCGTGACATGACAATGAGCAGTGCTAGGTGTGTCCTAACGCGACAGTAGGTGGTACCGGCGAAGGGGGGAACACCCGGGAAGGTATTCCCGATGTTTTGCGTTTTCGGACAGACGGACCAGAGGGGGAAAGTTGCTAGTTCGATAGGTTAGGGAGGTGTGGTGGACGAACGGACTGCGTATTCGGATTCGTCTCGTCGTTCTGAGCAACTTTCATGTAGAAAACATTTTCATCCGAGTTACGGTTTAAAAGATATGAATTTTCAAAGATTATTTGAATTTCTGGAATTATTTGAATTAAGCAAAAATGAATTATGACGTCAGCATGAGGTAATGCTGACGTCAGCAGGTCAACAGAGCGGCTGACCAGGTCAAACTGACCAGTGGGCCCTACCTGTCATAGACAGTGGGCTAACAGAAGATTAAACTAACTAATTTTAGTTAATTAACTACTGGACCCCACCTGTCAGTGCCTAATTAGATTAATAAATTAGTTTTATTTATAAAAACATTTTTTTTGTTAATTATGCGGCGGGGCCCGCATGTCAGTGGCTGGGCCTGCCCAGTCAGCAGTTGACTGGGGTCAACCCAGTCAACAGGGCCCAAGGGCCCACACGTCAGCCTCACAGGGGAGGCCACGCGGCGCCACGTCGGCCACTGGCCGGAGACGCGCCGGAGTTGACTCCGACGAGCCAAACGCGGCGGCGTGGCTCGGGAGGGGCGCGGGTTTCGCGCACAGGGGGTCTGCGGGGTTGTGGCTGGGCGCGTTCGACGCGGCTCGGCGTCGCGCGTCCAACGGTGGTGGCCGGAGTGGCTGGAACGGACGGGGGCGAGCGCTTCGAGATCGCCGGCGGCGAGGTGCTTCGGGCGAGCAACGGGAACGGTGGTACGGCGCGAGATCGGGCAATCCAGAGAGCGGGGCGAGGCCTACGTGCACGCGCGAGCAAGATGGGCGCTAGCTAAAGACCAAAAGGTCGCCGGAACGACGCCGGCGACGTGCTAGGCGGCGGAGGGTGCGGCCTAACGCGGCGCGGAGGCTACGGCAAGCTAGCTAGCTAATGGAGAGGGGGAGGAGGTAGAGGAGCTCACCGCGCGGCACACGGAGGCCGGTGAGAGGCTTAGTAGCAGCAGCAGTCGCCGGAGTCGAAGAAGACGGCGGCGACCCGAGGAAGAAGGCGACGGCGTTGGGGGCGATGTAGGGGGTCCCGGCTCGAGCAGGTGGTCGGGGAGGACGGGCTCGACGCGGCGGAGCTCGTGGACACGTCGGGGAGGGGAACGGGGCTCGGTGGCCGCGTGAACGACGGAGAACGGCGGCGACCGCGTCGGGCGGTGGGGAAG